>NW_022691310.1:547950-550462 GCF_011630105.1 Anneissia japonica
TATTCAATTTAATAAAAAGTGGGAGAGGGACGGGAAACAAGTACAGAAAGTGCACCTAATAAAATAATGAAACATTTGTTATTTTTTCGTATAGGTTAACTGCACTTGCACATACTCTATGCTGTAGTGGAGTTTTTCAGTTCATTTCATTTGACAGGCATGCCAAGTACAGTGTGAATGTAGTTTTATCGTTGTTTGGTCATAAACGTCAACAGGCCCGTAGCCAAGGGGGTTTTTATGGTTCGGGCGAACCCCCCTTTTCTAGCGAACCCCCTCGAATTTTTGAATGAGTCCCACACGGACAGAATGTCTGTTTTTAACTTACCCAGTATTAAATCAAAATTTAGCACCTAATTCATTATTTGGTCACCCGTTTTTAAATTGTAGCCTACAATACAAGCCTACATTCATAGAATATCTCAGCTTCAGAAGTTCGGAGATTTAAATTGAACGCAACTCCGGCAAACCATGACTCGATAGCTCACATAAGGATCATGGCAAACATCGATAAAAACTTTCACTGGCCTTTGGCTGAATGTTTGTAAGAAATGTACCAACCGGTAACGAAACCGCTGCTCTCTGCCTGAATAGTGATCGTAACTGAAAAAATAAGGATGCAGCAACACGCTTGGTCAACTTGTAAAAATTTAGAGCCTTCTGTTGTTTGCCCATAAAACAAATTTTGGAGTGTTATACAGTACGATTTCAAAACATTGTCATCGTAAAGAAACAGCTATAATATTGAAAACAAACAACTTGAAACAAAATCTGTGTACGGATTTAAATAAATATTTACAATATATTTTAATGGTCAACTTGTTATCAAATTTTACGACCAATTTTTACATACATTTGTGAGTGACGGTGTGTAATAGACATGCAAAACAAACATTAGCGGTTAGCTGTACAGTGTAATTATCTTTGAATATCATTTTAGACTGATTCATTCATATGCTTGGTCATCTTGTAATCATTTAGAATGCAACAGTTTTTAATAGGTCCGTATCTCTACACTTCTAGACGTAGTATCAAATTATAGTTGCCATAGACCCGGTTTCATACACGCTCGCGCTTAAGTAAATTTCAAAGGAAACTGTTTTCCCAATTTTTCTTATTGTTAAATACTCCTATACAATACTATAGGCCCCTCTGGTATAAAATTGACAGATCAATTAGACACTCTGTAATGGTCGATTATGCCTTTTTTATATAATAAGGCCCGGTAGGCCTAATGTACTGTGTGAAGTACTGACTTTGTTAACATCGAATGGGTGAAATTGCGCACAAACTTCAAACTCTTGGCCTAACATACAATGCCAGAGGAAAGGGTATCACGTTTTAATCACCGAAAAAGATTTTCCACGGACGCACAGAGTAATAGTTTTTCAAATCTTCTAATAGTATGGCCCAAAGCGAACGAGTTTCTGGTCTCGAAAATCAGACACTTCGTTAAGGCTTATACAGTACAAAATACTGTACAGAATATGATTCATTGAAAAAGCTTTAAAATGAAGGACTTTTAAATAAAGTTTATGTATATATACTAATATTTTGCGAATCTTGGGTTTTTAAAAGCAATCTTGGGATTTTTTAGACCCAATCTTGAATTTTGATTTTCCCTAGTGGTCACGCTGCATTTAGAGACAGAATTATACCCCGACGACATCAAACTAGTGTAGGCCTAGGCTTAAGTACAGTAGGAAGTACTACTGGGCCTAGGCTTTTGTTGTAAAACTTGAAGTGCATGTACAGGATGCGCCATAGGCCTATATTAAAAAAAATAATACATTTTGTTAATTATTATTGGTTGGCCTGGGACCAGGCAGGCCAGCTTTGCCGTCGAAAGTCCAGGAATTCGACGATAGCGTCAGTGCACATGTTTACAAACGCCATTGATTGGAATGAAAATAGAGGCGCTGAATTTCGTTTATTTTATGAAAGATACCGTAGTATTTATCGAACATTTATCTATATAAAAACAAGAATATTGTAGAAATTGTATTTCTAAAGATTCATATATAATTCATATTTCATTTGGTAGACAATAAATATTCAGTAAGATACTAAACGATTATTAATTCTGAAATGTGCATCAAATCTCAGCTATTATTAATCTGCAGTTTGTATTAGGTTAAAGTCTTAAAACAATAATTTCGAATTAGGCCTAGTAAACAAATAATTGTAATTAAAGTTTAGGTTCCCATGATGTCAGATGGCGTTTTCAATATGATGCTATATTTTGGGCTCTGACTTAATTTAACGATGGCCCTGTGAGTTGTAGTAAATCTTTGTAAATTACTTTATAGGCCTATATAATAGATTGTTTTGTTTTATAATAATAAATGTGTTGAGTGTATTGATATTGATTATGCGATGAGGTTTTCTTTTGTCTTTCGGTGTGATTAAAACATGCCAATTCTCAGAAAATATTTTCAAATTTTATTATATACCACCTTTTATTACATAGATCTTTTTTAAAAACATAACTGCTTTTATAACATTATATAGACCC
>NW_022691310.1:550660-569234 GCF_011630105.1 Anneissia japonica
TATTATTATTATTATTATTATTATTATTATTATTATTATTATTATTATTAACCATTTTGCTAACAGAATATTCGGTGGTCATTGACGTAAATTAATTACGTTGACACTTAAGCAAACAAGACAGTAGAACTTATTATTAATAATGATATTTAGGATATTAGTGTTGGGAAATAAATTTTAAAAAAATCTTGCTTTCTTATTCAATAAGGATTTTACGGTATATGAACTTTTTATTATTTTTGAATTGCAGCATCACAATTCATCAGTTTTTATTGTGACTTGATATATTTATTTATTTATATGTATATTTTTTTTTAATTTTGCATATTCATTCGCTTTCTAATCACTTTAGGTAACTGAGGATCAGAGGTATGGCGATATGAAAGGTCATCTTTTCTTTACCTTTTTATTCATGTTGTCTTATCTTTCTTTTAATTTCTTTTCCTTTCTCATATTCCTTATTTTTCCATTGTTCTTTTTTTCCTTTTCTTTAGCTTTCTTATAATTCCTTCTCTAACCTTTCCCTTTCTTTCTTATTTCCTTTCTTATGTTTCCTTATCTTTTCTTTCCTGTTCTTTTTTATTTATTTTTTATCTGCCCACGACCCCTAGGGGGAGGAGTTCTTAAAACAAAATCTCCCGCCTACAAATTGGTCAACTTGGCATATATGGTTTTGACAGATGACCAATGGCTGATACCGATACCACCTGGTCCGATAATGGACTATGTTTAGAGTGAATTTGACCTAGTTATGGTTATGTACATGCTCCTATCAGGAGATTATTTTTCAAACATCTGACTTTCCTATTAGGCCTACTTATCATCGACAGCCTGAGTACAAAAATGAGAAGCTGCCCTCTAGATAAATTCAGACGGTTCGTTTCAGTACTATGTACAGTGAGTATGGCAAACGCTAACAATATTACCTAATTTAACTTTGTTGTTTTGTGATTTTTTTAAATGGTTTATTTATCTTCATGCCGTATATGATGTAGGGATATGAGCGTGACGTGTCATCGATAGGTTAGACTATTTTATAAAATAAGAACATAGTGAATATAAACTTTAATCAACATCATCTGAATAAATATTAAAGTTGTAATTTAATACAAATAGCGTATATAAAAAAGATACACTCTTCTGGCTGTGTCGAAATCAGCAATGTGAACAAAATGTACTGGACACTGTTTCAAAAGTGAAATCCAAAATATGGAAGTTGAAGTAATATTACCGATATATTCTAGATGAGTGAAATTGGTCAGTCACATGAGGGCGGCCTGCTGAAAATTGTTTTGCATGCTCTTGCTCTCTCTTTTCGGCAGCTTTGGACAAAATAATCACAAAACGGTGCGACGAGAGAATGAAAGAAAACCTCTCTGATGTCTGCGAAGATGGATGGTGATAATAAATCAAGCTATGTGAAACTAACGTCAGAACCAGGTGAGAGTGTTTCATTGAAGATCAGTACAATACATTAGATACAAACATTTTATATATAGTTCTATTCACAGGACTAGGCTTTAGCATTTAGGATAGGTAGTAGGCCTTGCTAGCTGGTGGACCAGCTAGCAAGGTCCCAGGCCAACTTCCGCAGGAAACTGCTGTATTCCCCTGTGATTCCGGAACGATGTAGGCCCTTAGTTTACCTAGCCTAGGCCTATGCTACGGCATATGCCCTGGCATTCCGCCCACCCCTTAACCATAAATGGGGGGGGGGGGAGGGGGTAGGCCTAGCAATTTTCAAGCCTCGGCCTAGCTGCTGAAAACGCAGGGTTTGATAAATTAAAATCACTGACACTAGGCTGAAGATGGTGTTAACCAACAACAGTGTGTGCCTCAGTCAAAACATTTTTCATTTTATTCATTTCGAACTCCAAGGTGATTGGTGACTTGGAATTACTGGAGGTAACGGATGTGTAAACATTTTTAGCTCGGGTTTGACAGTGCACATAGACTAGTGAATTGCAACTATATCACAATATGTAATTGTTTTAATAAAAAGTTTTTAAATACCTGATCTGAATGAGTAAGTTCAACCGTAAGGTCCACTGATTAATCTCAGATAAGGAAGTATTCTCCAAGTATTAAAATGCATGCTATAGTGTTGGAATTCAATATTCTGACATTAATTATGTCATCATCAGGAATGTCATTAGATTTTCAAATCAACATGTTACTGATGTTGATCATGGCAATGGATGAGGATTTCACCCAGTTATATTCTTGAATGTAGACTATTTTACAATATGAATTTCTGATTTCTTCAACATCTTTTTCATTGATGGTGTTGCGCTGTCTTCTTGATTGTGTGAGTATCAATCTGTAGTTATCAATCCTCATTGGAACTGGAACATGCAACAACTGGTGAGATACTGTAGGTCTAACAAACATTGCCAGTCAATGATGAGCCTGCTCAATTGTCGCTTTTTTTTATCGCAGGGAAGTACAGTAACTGTACAGTACCTGCCTAGTTGGAATTCTGATAATTCTTAGATTTATTGAGTCGTGCATTAACCATACAGTGAATTGTTTGCCTACGGTATAATGATCTGCCAGGCACAGATTGCACCATAAGGAAAGTTGTAGTTTATCGCATCACTTATTCTGACGTATAGATTAGCACATTTTACTATACCTACTGTTAAGATAAGTTTATCCACAGCATTGGGAATACAACATTGAAATATTATACAAATATTGACTGCTCATGAGGGGAATAGTGAAATCTATTGCCCAGAAGTGATGTGGAGGCTTCTATCTTTCTGACAGCCCAGGGAAAATAGACTACGGTTTCCACATCACCGAGGGGCAATAGATTTCACCGTTCCCCAAATCTAGAGCAGTCAATATGTGTTTTATATACCTCATATATATAGATACTAAGAGGCCTAAAAAATTATCGTCTATTTGCTGATCCATGGCACAGTCAAGGGCCAATCTCGTCGTAGAGTTCGCAGTCCCCTTTACCATCAGCGCAATGTTAAATTGGGGCCTAGGGTTTGCATCACGTGACAGGTCAAAAAATTACTATTTTTCAGGGGACTAGTAATTTTTCTGGGGAATAGTACTTGCCCACTTCTTAGCCAATCAGATGCGTAGAATCTATGTCATGAAGTATAAAATGAAATATTTACCGATTCATATCTATTTCAGAAAATCAATGCATCTGCATTGCATTCATTGTACTGTATCTGTGGTTTTCACTTTCAATATTTTATATATGATAACAATATTTAATCGGCATCCATTAGGCAACTGTTGCGGTCTAATTTTGCAATTCATCAAACAAACGCACAACAGACTAATCACTATAACCTCATCACAACTCTACAGTAGTACTAAATAATGACCTACAATATGACAAACTCAATAAAAACTTCAAATGGTACTGTAAACCATAGTAAATCACATCAAAAACATTCATCCATAATCAAGTCAAGCCTTGTCTCAACCATAGGAGCTCTACTCTGATAAACTCACTCCAAGTTTATTATTGTTTTGATGTGAAATGTAGGAAATGAAAATAAATATGACTATCTCAATGTGTATTGTGAATATGCTATAAAATGCTATAACTATACCATTATTAATACTAAGTCTCTTGTTAGAGCTATATCTGTGGAGATATTGTGCTTTACTTATACCAAGTGCTGCAATTAATCTGTCATCTATGTATATGACTGGCGCAGCTGGACTTACTACAAGTGTTAATTGTTACTGCAGTAAATGATTATATTACAACTGCGCATGATCACTATTATTAGTAGTGGCATACTAATTGAAAATTACTGGTAGTACTACCATACACTGTGATGGACTGTATTGTGTACTAACAGCAGATGTCGCGTGAGTTTACATCTGGATGCACTGAACTATTGCGTATTTTTTGTGGATTTTTAAGTAGGTCTGACATCATAGTTAGCTGAATTGGTAAATCTTCTTCTAGTGGATACAGTAGCTTACCATGAGGAGCTGACAAGTGGACACTTTAAAGCAAACCAATTGAGAAACCTACTATGTTGCTGTGCATTAGGATAATAAATAAGGCTCTACAGTAGAAAATCCATAGCAAAGATCCGCTCAAATTTATAACTTATGTAGTCCTATATTATTCATCTCTTTGTGAATTGAACAACATATTGAGGAAAGCATCTGAATAGAAAAAGAGAAGGATTTTGTGTGCTGCTGTATCAATATCATGTGAATGATATTGTTTTAAACAGGTGCACATTAACGTATACACTTTCAAGTTTATTTTTTGAATAGATATTATTATTGGAAGTCGTGAGATACAGTATTAAAGTTTCTATCTGCTTTTGGCATCAACATGATATATTCGTAGCATCTGGTATGCTTTCAAAAGAAGATTTAAATCTATATTTAGAATTCTATAGTAGCTGGCCTGGCACTCTGTGCGGATTACTGTACTATTATTTGTAGTTTGAAATGTAATGAAGACACTTTGAAACTTTGTTTAGGAAACCTTGTTTACAGTGAATCTCATGCTTTTTAGTCCTAATACTACACAGTACTGTAGCTCTGAGGCCCTCGTCCGCATTTTTTTTATTGATTGTCTACCAACGTAGGCTGTGGTGAATTGTTTACTGGGATATTTAGATATATATACAGTATGTTAGGAGGCAAACACCAAAAGAACCTATCTCTTTTTGGGTTGCAGTACAGTAATAAGCAATTTTCATCTATTCTGTGGTATTGAATATTTTAAGGAATTTGTATCGCATTAAAGTACTTTTTGGTAAATTACGCTCCCAGAAATTAGTAACAATTTAATATGAGATTATCTTTTTAAACAGTGCTAAATTAAACCAATTTTCTTGCATCGACAACTGGATGTTAAAGAATTTTAATTATTTCAAAATTGTGTATAATTTCTGAAATGATCTGCAATTAGAGAGGGCTGGCAAATAAATCAAGTACTTCCGAAAAAAAAAGCTTAATGTTGGAGGAAATACCCTGTAGTGCGTTTGATGACATCACAGCATTGGAAACCATGCCTCCAGCCTGTAGTTTCATTTTGTGTTTGCCTTGAGATCTAATCACATGACAAATCTCATTTCCTGTATTGTTCGGTCTCATTTCAACCACACATGGACAATAGCCTAGCAGTCCAATAGCAGTAAGTACTGTACTATTAGGCCTACACATTGTCATAATGTACAACCAGTGAAAACCTTTGGATTATTAATCCGCATTTGTTGACGAGAGGAATTAGCTTTATAACATTCAGCTGGCCTAATTAGGGAATTTCCCTTGTGTGCCTTTCTGAGATTGCTTCAGACAGGGAGTTGCTAATTCAGAGTTTCATAGAGGCATAAGGATTCATCTGGCACTCAGGATTTTAAGGCAGTGAGTGAGTGTATAATGTTCAGATCAAATTTCTATGTGAAGATCTTCATCTGATCGTTCTGATTGACCTATCAATTGTTTTGAAACCTGAAACCAAAGCCGATGTGATTTAACAATACTGTACTTTGACGACCAATCCCATTAAGCTTTAGGATAAGTATCATGAATGAACTTGATTGAAATGATTGTCTAAAGTGTTCTGCTAAAAGATGTGATCATCTAAACAGGCATGTTGGATTTTTTTGTGGGACAGACCAATAATGATTTTTGTGTGGAATCAATTGGCAATTATTTTTGTTTCTCGTGCAGGTATTGTACTACAGAACATTTGAAAACTATAGTATACAGGATGTTCTGCTGTATACAATAACATGGTTGTCTTCCTGTGAATTTGTATCAACTTCCTTGAGGTTTGTCCTCAAAGCCATATAATGTCTCCATAATACTCTCAAGTACTTGCTGTACAGTAGGCCTACCAGTTCATCACTAAATTTGGCCTGTTAGTTATCAAGTTGGAAAATTTACAGTATATAATTAATATTTCAATGCTTTGAGAGAGAGAAGTCTTTAATTTAAGTCTTATTTGAAGCGTCAGCAGACGAAATTCTTATTGGTTGTCAAGGATCTGACTGTAGACGTGGTTGTCATGAACAACATTCAGAACTAATTCCCCAGTTTGTATCCAATATCACCATACATAGAAATGATGCATACGGCTGTTGCTATGATACAGTAACTCAACAAAAAATTAAGTTGCCAAGTTTGGCCAGCAAACTTCCTCAGTTTTTCAAAGAAATTCTTAACCTTACATTGCCTAGACCTATCAACTTCTATTTTTGCAAACCACTACTACATTGAAGTTCATTTTGAGGTTGTATTTTGTAATAGTAAGTTGTTTCTCAAACTTTCATTTGTGGTACAATAATGTCAGCTGTTACGCAATTTGAACGTTTCCACAATGGTTCTGCTGAAGTCGTAGGTTCAGTCGGTCCGGACTCTCCGATTTTCCATGGATCTTATGAGTTTGACAGTGATGTTGACCTGACCTCACCGATTTCAGATGACTGTATTTTGTTTAATGAATTTGATTTGTCAACAGGTGAGAAGAATGAATTAATACAACTTGATTGATTTTTTTACAAAAAACAGTTTTTTTTTTATACATATATATATATTTTAGCCAGAGCCAGCCATCAAGAGCTATTAACCATCAAAACAATACTATACAAAAAGACAAAACAATAAAAAAACAATGAATCACTAACTAAAGGAACTATCTTGGGGTAGGGACGATACTCCACTAAGGTCCAAGTGACCTGCATAACCCACCCTATGTAATATACCTACGTATGCATCTAGGACTTAGAGTAGGGACATTATTCTGCATACCCCAAAAACCTCTTCAAACTATTATTAATTATTATTATTATTATTATTCAGTACCAAAAAGACCTTCATTTCTTTAAATTAATAAAACAATATACATTTATTAAATGCTTGAAAATAGTTAAATTTGTGGTACAGTAGGTCAGGGATGAATCAAAATAAAAAAAATCAACCATTCAATTAGTAAATTAACAAATCTGTCAGTCAATCATCCAATCGATCAATCAATCAATCAATTAATCAATCAATCAATCAATCAATCAATCAATCAGTTTGTAATAGACAATCACACTACAGGTATTCTTAAGTTGTCTTCTCACAAAAGGTGAGTGAGGTTTAATTAAAAGATGATGATGTATACAGAATGTGTATGATTCTCAGCAAAGTACAATAAATACAATATTATTTGCACATCATGTGTTCTTTGGGTGACTCATGTTGATACAAAACAAAATCTATAAAATAAATAACTGGTCAATGCATCAATTGCGTCAGGCTTGGTTGAGCCATAGTGTGCTACAGGCCTTAGCTTGCCACCGTAGTACTAAGGAGTAGAACTAGAGTACAATACCTTTTTGATTGTACAGCATTAGTTGAGACACACTGATACTAGTAGTATGGAATTTGTGCTGCACTTCGGGGTCATCGTGTACGTTGCTGACCTGTTTCTAAGCCACTCTTCATCTTGAGAATCCAAAATGCTCATTTTGTGGTCTACCTATAAACGATACTGTAGTACAATTATTACATTTGTCTCTGATCTTTATCGCATATGGTAAATGTTTCAATGGCAACTTGTATTAATGGGAAGGTTGCTTTCAATAAAACTCAATTGAAATGTAGAGAATACTGTAGTAAGTAGGGCCTTATATAAATTAAACCTTGACTTCCTGATATAGTAATCACAGTAGGATTTACTCTAATTGCTAGACCTTCACAAATGATGGATGTTACAATGTGCTTAATAGTAAACTAATGGAGTTGCTTTCATGGAAATAAATTCTCTAGGTTTGAGAAGTATATCCCTATGGTAAAATTATGTATATATAGATTGTTTAGTTTTCATTTATCTCTCATTAGTATCAGTGCGTATGTTTTTTTAATTGTGCAATCCATTTGATAGTTGTGTTTGCCCTTTAACAATTTCATTAGTCAAACTGGCTCTCATGACTGAAAGACGCAGAGGAACGCGAATTCGCTTCCGTCATGTCATAAAATTCAATCTATTGATGCATTTCAAAATATAAATGAACAGGCTCTTGATAGCTTGCTCTAATTGCCTAAACACTGATAACAGTGATAAAGAGGAAGTCTTTTCAGACTACAGTATACAGTAGTTTGTAATCAATTAATCAATCAATGAATCAATTTTTCTTGTTTAGCCTATATCCAATAGAAATAAAAAATTTTGAGTCTTCAAATGGGGGTGCTGATGGGGAGGGGGGTGCACGAAGATAAAGTGAGGGGGCTTGATCAGTTCAAGGGCAGGAACTCGCAAAATAAGGTGATTTTTACCTACTAGACCATGATTTTTTTTGGAGGGGTGTGCGCCCCCACGTACCCCCAAGATACACCACTAGCTCCTAGGAACTTGCAGCCGCCACATTGCAGTGCCAGTCCTGACTTTGATGGAATTTTTTTCTTATCCTGCCTATCTCTAGTGGAGTTTACTTGAGCAACGAAGAGATTAAAAACTGATGCTGGCCAGATTTTTACTGGGCGTTCAATTCAATGCAAGAAAAAGAGAAATATTTTTGGGTGGTTGAAAGCATGTCATTTATCTAAAACAAAATTCTTATGTTAAAGTTCCAGTTTTTTTTTTGCTTATTCATCAAATTATTTTCCACAACGATTTGTAATGAAGTGTTTATTGTCGTATGTAATTATTCCTGCTCCAAATTCTACTACAGTGCACGGCCTCCTAGAATGTTTCAGCAAGTCAGAGTGGAGGACGGTACAGTAATTACTGTACCTAATAATGTGCTAGTGGTCTTTTATTTTATAGTATAATTGTCACCTAAAACTCTTTAATTTGTAATTTGGAGGTCAGTCTTCTGTTCCACTTCGCCAATAACTCAAATTTGCCACTTTTTCCTTGTGAGGCTTCAAGTTCTACAATTTTTTTTTCCTATTGGTACAAAATTATTCCAAACCTTGTTGTATGATATCAGGATTTCATTTAATGTTTTTCTATTTGTTTGTGTACATTCAGCATTGGCGGACCATCAAGGCAAGCAAGGTATGCAGTGCATACCCTGGCTAAAACATATTAAAAAAAATATAGTAGTACAGTTTCTTCATTTTATTTAGCATTTCTTAGTTAGAATCTTCTATATACTGTAAACCTTTTAATGTTTTGAGTGGAATGCTACAGTTCATTGGAAATAGCAAAGTTTTTCAATGTTTAGCCCACTTTGGTATCTGGATAAGTCCCAGTCGGGCCTCGCATCGTACTCTCAGCTGCTTAGAATTTCCGCATGGTTGGTTTTCGATATCAGCCAATCACATAATTATTCAGTGATTCAATGGGAGTCAGAACATACCCTATAACACTTAAATTTGCTATTGTGACAACCGTGTGGTGGCATCAGAATAGCCAATTTAACACTGGAATGGAAGCGGTGCTTCCGCGAGTATGTGCGCATGTTCCTCTTCCCGCAAACTGGGACCTCCACTGCCGATCGGGTATTCTATCTATAGGCATATTGAATGATTAAAGTTTAAATAAATTTACATACATATGAGGGGTATAAAAGAAACTTTGAATTTTTATTATTTGAATTGAAATTTGTTAAAATACAGGTATAAGAATTCTTTTGAAGAAAAGACAATCATGCCGGTATTAAAAATACTGTAACATACTCTGTATTTTGACTATAGAACGCAACCTAATTCTGTATAGTATTAGGCTAACAAACTTTTCCTACTAGCAGGCCCAAGCATCAGTGGCGTAGGAGTCTTGAAATGGAAGGGAGTTGATGGGGGTAGGAAGGTAAAGTGGGGGATTGGTTATTAGGTGAGGGGGATAACTCGCAAAATAAGTTGATTTGAGGTGATTTTTAACTACTTGAGCATGATTTGTGGGGCGGGGTGCGGCGGGGGATGGGCAAGTATTTTATCAAGGGGAGGGGGGCTTGCGAGCCCCTCACAATCCTAGATATGCCAATACCTAGCATATCCTGCAATTTACCATACGGTCCGCCACTGACATTCAGAAAGACAAATTCAATACTACTATTCTGTATAACGAAGAAATAATCTTATCTTGAATAGAAATTTGATTACTGTATTCCTGCCAGTACTGTAAATAGACTAATGAGCAATCAAGGAAATCAATGGGATATCATACAGTATGTTTCTGCTGGCTAAAATTTCAGTGTAAAAAGTATGACGCTGCTTATCTCAGGCTGCCAAATAATAATTTCTTAAAAAACGTGGGATGTTTGGTAATAATAATAATATAATAGTCAGAGTAGTGGTATGCAGTGTGTGTATAAACACAAACGTTTATTTGTGGGAGGCGTTATTCCAATTGAGGCTCTGGAACAGCGTTTTTTCGGTGCTTATGAAAATAAATACGGTAAATACTGTACTGTAAATAGCACTGTTGGGTGTACTACTGTACATTACATTGCATTTTTAACAGTACCAATGTTGTACTGATTGTATAATGATCAATGGTCGAAAAAGTACTCGCATAGAGGAACAATGATGTAAAGGTTTTCTATTGAATGGTTGGGCGTTGTAATTGATGATAGAGCTGTTAAATAAGCATGAAGCTATTAAAAAAATAATGTACAGAGAGGTCATATAACATATGCAGGATGTTCTTTGTTATGGGCACAATGAAATTGCCATGGTAACATATATTAATCTCGGAAGTCTCTTGAGCTGATATTGTAAAAGTTCATGCCTCGTTTAGTTTATTAGGATCTGTTGACACAATACTAGTAAATGATGGCCTTCTTAACCGCCACTACTAAGACTACTACTACAGTACTAAGACTGCATGCTACTAATACCGCTACCAGTACTCTCTACCTTTCTACTTAACCACTGCTACTCCATGCTTCCAGTACCACGGCTGCTGCTGTCAATGTTGCAGATATCTTCCAGTATTACTGCTGAATTGTTATACTACTTACTGCTACTATCACTACGTCTAACCATCAGACTTCCCAAGTTGGGGAAAAAAAAAATCCCCTCACGCTACCATCCCCAGCCTGGTTTAGAGGGACAAATTCCCTGGAAGCTGACAAAAATGTTTACTTTCTAATGAGTTAATAATGTAACAATCCTTTTTGGGAAGGCAGAAGACGACCCAAAAAATTGGGAGAAACCAATGATTTTCAGGAGAAGTGCATGGATATTGTAAGTCTACCCAATGAGTATTGGGTGGGAGGATTTGAGATGGGCATTGGTCCTAGAGTTTAACTGATACTGTAGTGGTCTGCAGTTAAGTGCATGGATATTGTATGTCTACCCAATGAGCATTGGGTGGGAGGATTTGAGATGGGCATTGGTCCTACAGTTTAACTGTTACTTAGTGGTCTGCAGTTAAGTGCATGGATATTGTAAGTCTACCCAATGAGCATTGGGTGGGAGGATTTGAGATGGGCATTGGTCCTACAGTTTAACTGATACTGTAGTGGTCTGCAGTTAAGTGCATGGATATTGTAAGTCTACCCAATGAGCATTGGGTGGGAGGATTTGAGATGGGCATTGGTCCTACAGTTTAACTGACTCTGTAGTGGTCTGCGGTTAGTGATTCCCACTAATGTAGATTGAATGAGAACAATCTTTTTTTTTCTACAAAAATGATTATTATTTAAAAAAACACAAAACAAACAAAACGTTTACAAAAATTTCATGAACATTGTATAAAGTCTGATTATTTTTTTTTTTTAATTGACCCACTGAGATGTGAAAAAACCAACTCATATTTTGGTAGGGACCAGTCTGGCTGGAATCGCTTCAATCCACTGGTCTCACACCCGTAGCACAAAGAATAGCTACATGTACAGTATTTGATTGAGATTGCTATCATCACTGGAGCAGGCGTAATCTTTTGTTGTTTAGTTGTACAGTAGGCCTACCATCATTGACTTGCTGGGCACAGTTATGCTCTGGTTTCACAATTCTAAAGAAGATTTAACAATACAGTACTAAATGAGACCAGTTTGGTTTACCATCAATTGTAGACTCAAATCCTTCATTTAACAATACTGTTGTACTATTGTCTACTACTAGTAAGAATGCTGTTATTCCTGTCTAGTCTTTTGCTAAAATAGGTTGAATGAACTTTTTACTTTGTATACAGTAGTCACATTCTTAATCTTTATTAGCAAATGCTTTTCAAAAAACATTCTACAGTAGAAGTGCTATAATGTGAGATAGATTAAAAAAACAATTAGAATGTAGTCTAATTTGGTTTTCTTTTAAGTATTCAGGTACAACAAAGAATTTAATCTTGAAATTTAAATCACTACAATTTTACAAATCCCTGTGTGTCTACTGATTCTGTAAATATTCATGGTCGGCACTGCATTAATCTTAACTTTATACTAAATGATTTCATGATTGTTGTGTGAATTTGCATGAATTACAGTAGTACATGTTGGATATTGGTACACACATGCAATTACGCAATACAAGATCTGCTGTACTTGTATGCAGTGTCGAGTGTGATTACCATATTTTCATTCCTGCTGATTGTCACAGATTTGATAATTTTGTTCAAAATGTTTATTTCATTATTTATTTTGCATTCATATTATGTAGGAAAGCAACTGTTCATGTTAGCACTGTAATAACAATAATACTAGCAAGTCTGGGAGGAAAAAGTCCAACAAGCTGTTACACATTCATTGGCCAATAGTAGGCCTTTTATTCCACACACCTTTATTTTCCAGGGACCAACATTGCTCCAGGTATAACAAAATTGAAACAGTGTATTCTCTGTTTTATTTCTTGTCCTGCTGCCTTGTTGACCACATATTCTAGGCTCTGTTCTGAACATTTTTACTTGTTTATGTCTACTCTTCCTGTGTTGCACATAGTGATTAATAGGGGACTACCATGCAGATCAGTTAATACTCGATTCATCATCATCCTATTATTGTTATACTGTCTTTAATACCACTGCATTTTTGCTGTGGTGCGATCAATAGTAATCAAGTATCATTCAGTGCCACTAGCACCGGTTTGGGCATATTCTGAGAAAATTGCTTCACAACGGTCCTCAAGATCAAAGTGCGGGGAAGAGGCATTTACATAGCTAGTTCTACAGTGTACTGTAGAAACAAGAACCTGATTAATACCAAATTATATTGATTTGTAAGATTCGACTTTATTTAGTCATCAGGATTAACATCAGGAAAAACATACATCAGAAGAGCACATTTAAAGATATTTTTCCCCTTGGAAATTGGTGTTTTTTTCATAGGACAGGGCATCTTGTTTTTTTTTAAATGATGAATGTCTTTTAATAATGCCTTGAACACTTGTTGACGGTACAGCATAGCAAACTTCTTGATCAACCGTTGTATGTTGTTTTCAAAACTATTAACAGTTGCTTAAATTAAAAATTTTTGATTTAGAAAAACGGCCGAATAACCATTGCGGTTCTGGCATTTAAAATGTACAACAACAAAAAAAGAAGTCTGTAAAAAAATTAAAAAAAGATTTTAAAAATTTTATGATTAGAAGTTTAGAAGTACCTGCCAAGAAAAAAGTGGGTTTCAGGAAGGCATCCTTTTTTTGTTTGAGAGAAGGTTGCAAAACATTTTTTGAACAACTGTTTTCTTTTTGTCCCTTTTTGTTATGTGCTATTTGTGTCCCTGAGCATGAGACTTTGTTTTTGGAAAAACGGTTGTCACACGAGAGATAAATATCAAAATCAAAATAAAAATCAATATCAAAATATCTAAATGTAGCAATAATCAAGACGATATGGAATCTAGAATAACATCAGGAATTTAAACATATTTATTCATTAAATAATAGGAATCTGTTTTCAATTACCAATCAACAAATATGTAAATTTGTGGTTTTCATCATTGTTGTAGTAGGCCACTTCTTACGTCAACTCGTAATGTAGTAATTACACAATGTTTAATGTCACAAATGTTCATGAATAGCGATTAGTGTATGTGACTGAGGCAGGATTATGATCACACAGTACAAAGTGTAATATGTCTACATGTTTACATATATGTCTACATATGTCTAATTTTAACAACTAAATATTTGTTTTACACTCATGTTTGAATACCGTTTTTCTATTACATTTTGATTTATACTGTGTTAGGGTTTTTTGATTTATTCTAATTTATTAATTTGTACTTTTTATTTTTATTTAATAATTTGTTTTTGCATAGGTGCACCAATTTAAGTCTGTTTCTTGTCCTTTCATTCAAATATTTTATTGTTTATAATACTATATATTTTTATAGTGTTATTTATTTTGTGTTTTTGTTTCTTACTAATAACTCAGGTACAAACATCATGTATGTATGTATATTTATTTATTCAACTTTCTTTATACTGGAAGGCACGCTCAATGCGAAGACACTGGTTTTCGTTGTGGTCCAGTTAAAACTTAAAAATACAAAAGTTATTGGAAAATTTAACAAAAGGACTAAATCACAAAAATAGAGTAGAGACCAAATAATTGAGAGCATTTCTAAAGCTAGGCCTACTGTACATAGATTAAAACTCTGGAAAATCCCTAGTTATGTTGCTAGGTGCAGTAGTTGGTTCCAGTTCATGGATGCTCGATAATGAAAGGTTCATTTTCCTTGACACATGTTCTAATATCACAAGAGTAAAATCCTTCAAAGGTGTTTAAAAGAACTTGTAGGCTATTAGGTAATTGCATGGCATTTATGGCAAATAAATGCTATTTATGGTATGAGTCCAAATAAAATGAATCTTAATCTTACCAAAGGGTAAAATCTAAACATACAGTAAATGTACATAGGAAGTCTTTGTAGCCTAAAGCCATGTCCAGACTGTCAAATTTTATATTTAAAAACATAACATGTGACATGCCTAAATATGGTCATGATGACATCACATCATGACCATATATAGGCACACCATGACTATATATGGACATACAGCAGTATTTTATCAAAGAAAATTTGAAAATCTGGACAGAGCTAAACACTTTCCTGATATTCTGCAAATGTGTAACATTGTATATTCCACAGCAGGCCTCTGAAACTTAGAGATAATATCTGTGCAAAACTGTTCCCCCTGTAGTGAAACAATTTATTTAACTATTAAGGTTACTCTTCCTGTGTGTGCATCATATTTGGTTATCTTCCGTGATATGAAAAGTGACATACAGTACCTACGTTAGTTTAGTTTTTGTTCAGACTTACTGTACTTCTGCACGTACCAATGAACCTTTTTTTTAAGTGTCAATCAAACTTAACAACTGGCCAATTAAAACAGGGCCAGGAAAGGAGTTGAATAGCTTAGTGGTTACGAAGCTTGCCTTCCAATCCCAGAATCTTGGTTCCAATTCATGTCAGGATTTTTTCTCACGAATCCACTCCCAAAACCTCATATTGAGATTTAATTTGTGTAAGCATCATGTGTGTATGTTTGTCTTGTGTAAGGAATTGTCAACTACAAGTAGGAAAATAATATATACATTCACTATTGACATCCTTGTTACATGTGTTGTGTGCCTAAATAAATATTAATAATAATAATAATAACAATAACAACAACAACTACAACAATAATAATACATGCATGGCTAACAAGCACACATGATGTCCCACAAATGCACATGTTTGCATATGTTAGCAACGATATCCAAGGGGCGGGGCTTAGCGGAAAGGTGCATTATGGTGCAAACTACCACTAAATAGCTACTACTGTACTGCTGCCGCCGCCGCCAACTCCACGATCCAACATGTTTACTTAAACTGCACTGGTAGAATCCACTGTACCACTACTGAACTGTACTACCTGTAGTACCACGAAGTATTTAAGTGTTATTTGCTATACTGGTAGATGGTATTTATAATATAGTTAAACAAAAAACAATTATTATTTTAATGTAAGTTTATTGATATCATACTGTAATTAATTGACTGGACAAAACTTTCCCCTTGAATGCTGTAATTATTATTGTTTTTCTTTTCAACGTTAAATTTTTTTTTATTTTTTTATTTCCTTCACATCCAACAGCAATTATACTTGCCACTTACAGGATAAGAATGATCTTACAGGATAAGAATGATGCTTTATAAACTAAGTCTCTTTTATGAGATTTAGGGAGTGGAGTTGATTTTAATTGTGAGAAAAAGTCCTGCTGTGACAGGAATTGAACCCAGGACCCTGGGATTAGAAGGCAAGCATCTTAACCACTGAGCTATTCAACTCTACTCCATGTATTTTAAAATTAATTTTATATTATATTTATATTTTCAGAGGAACTTATTGATGCGCATGCAAGTAAATTAATGGAATGGGAAGCAGATGTAAGTGACCACGAAGATGACACGGTCTTCTTATCTGACAATGGAACTGACAACAAATCACAAAGCTCTATTGTCCAAATGGACTGTCAGTCTTCTGCGGCTACAAGTTCTGTAGCTACTACGCCCTCGGGCATAGCCCCTCTCCTTGTGGATGAAGAGACGAGCCACGCTTTCTTCTGTTACACTAAAGATGACAATGAATGGGCCTTTAATGTCATGCGCAATCTGGAATCGCCTTCTTATGGTTTCAGATTCGCAAATCACAATCACGAACTTGATCCGCATCAATCACAAATGGATGTTATCATAAACGCCATGAGTACGGCGAGAAAAATTGTGATTGTATTGACTCCCGGCTTTATGCAAAGTATCTGGTGCCGTCACGAGAACTTGAAGGCTCTGCGGCCATATTTTGCTGACCCAAGGAAAATTATACCAGTGGTACTGACGGAAGTAGATCCGCCTGATTTTTTAGATGGAATTTCATCGATAAATGCTTTGTCAAAGAATTTTTTACAGATGTTTGTTTCTTCATTAACTCAAGGTAATGTTGCGCTGTACAGTACTTATTTCAGTTGGTTGTTTCTTCATATTACGATGAATAATTAAAAACTTCTTCGTAATATGATTAATTAATATATTAGATCAGTAATTGATCATATTATGGTGATGTAAGTTAAATAGATTTTACTGCTATTTTGTTGTGTTCTTTAATATATTTTATTGTTAATTTGCTATAGTCTAATGCTTAATAGTAGGAAAATTATCTGGTTTCAGCAAGTTCTTTGGTCACTTTCAGAAACCATTGCTAAGGTATGGTAAGACACAATTGATGAAGCTGGCATTGGCTGCCAGCGAAAGCTTGTGTCTAATAAAATTACATCTTTAAAGTTAGTCTTAGAGTGCTATCTCATCATTACCAGTTATCAAAGTTTAAGCAACTATATGGTTCAACCAAAACAAAACTGATGATTTTCCTACTAAAAAAAAATGAAATTCTTTTAAAATATTTTTAATGTTCAGAATAAAAGTTTTAGAATTTCATTCAAACTTGGCTATTCCTACACAATGAGTCGTCAATCAGTGGAATCGAGAAATCTTTCCTGATCTACCAACAAGTGCTAGAATAAATCTGCTCACAGCCTCCAAGAGTTTGGAAGGAGAATCATCTGTTCATTGCCATCAAGACATTGGAAGATTTTTTTTTCAAGCCCACCAATAAGATGGACGAAGAAATTTTATAAAGTTTTTTTAAGGCCTAACTCTTTTGGGGAAAGGAAAATATGCTCAAGGCTATCTCTGCTGTACCTTGTTTGCACATGGTCCCAAATCTTCAACTAGCAGTATCATTTTTACTAAAAAAAAAATCTATTAACATTTTTCTTCAATATACAGTAACAATAAAATATAACATTTGCTTACTTCACAGGTAGTACAAATGGAACATCAATAGGTTGTCACAGCACCAATAGATTAGGTGAGTAGGCTGTTAATGCGATGCCATATTTAATTGCCATGTCATGATAATAATCAATACATCAAAATGAGTTTTTATGACTGATTTTTTTTTTATAACTAATTTACATATTTAAAATACAAAGAAAATACTTTGTGTCACAAATATTAAATTAAGTTTAATACGGGACACAATCATAAAAACAACAGTGTATGTTTAATGAAATACAATCAGTTCTGTATCAAAGTCATGTTTGAGTCAATGATTCATTAAAATTTAAAAAAAAAAAAGATTTTGAAAGTACTGTATGTTTAAGATGTTATGTTGAAAACATTGGTGCTGTATTTGCAATAAGGTTGGAGTTGACTTCCACTCTGTCCTTGGGCAAGAAATCCAGAAATCTATGCGAATTGGCCTGATCACTATTGACTGCATTATTATGGACTACTCCCAAGGAAGCTGATATGTGTTCCATACTATAGGCATGTTGCAATCAGCTTTAGATTGAAATTATTATTTTTTTTAATTTAGTTATAGTTGACATATTTGTATAGAAAACTTGATTATTCTGAATCTGGTATTGAGCCTATTCTTCTACATCAGGTACATATGTCACAGTGTTTGGCTTCACAATTAGGTACTAGTTTCAAGCCAGCCTCCTAAACATTCGCTTCATTCTATTTTAGGCCAAATTCTTGGCTTCTACACCAGGATTTACCATAAATATACTTTAGTGCCCCCTTTTTTGTGACCAACAAGGAAATAGAAGAGCTATTATTGTCTCTTTTCTTTGTACACATCAAATTATTTTCCCCACCAGTATACTTCACCACAATATTGGGAAAGTTTAAAGGATGTACAAAAC
>NW_022691310.1:569536-613059 GCF_011630105.1 Anneissia japonica
CTGTATGTTAGATGTTATGTTGAAAACATTGGTGCTGTATTTGCAATAAGGTTGGAGTTGACTTCCACTCTGTCCTTGGGCAAGAAATCCAGAAATCTATGCGAATTGGCCTGATCACTATTGACTGCAGCGTTATGGACTACTCCCAAGGAAGCTGATATGTGTTCCATACTGTAGGCATGTTCCAATCAGCTTTAGATTGAAATTATTATTTTTTTCAATTTAGTTATTGTTGACATACTTGTATAGAAAACTTGATTATTCTGAATCTGGTATTTAGCCTATCCTTCTACATCAGGTACATATGTCACAGTGTTTGGCTTCACAATTAGGTACTAGTTTCAAGCCAGCCTCCTAAACATTGGCTTAATTCTATTTTAGGCCAAATTCTTGGCTTCTACACCAGGATTTACCATAAATATACTTTAGTGCCCCCTTTTTTGTGATCAACAAGGAAATAGAAGAGCTATTATTGTGTCTTTTCTTTGTACACATCAAATTATTTTCCCACCAGTATACTTCACCACAATATTGGGAAAGTTTAAAGGATGTAGAAAACTTAAGCAGTTTACAGTAAATTTAAAATATGACAGGTGAACAAACCATTTTGAAAAAGTCAGCAATAAATTAAAGCTGAATCATGGATTTAGAATCTTGAATGTGTCTGTCTGGTCAGATGTTAATGAATTGCAAATGCCATTGGCTAGTGATCAATCTTGGATAAATTGCATTTCAGTTATTGAATTGGATTTAGGAATTGAACACAAGTAATCCAAAAATATGGAGACAGATTGACTGTCGCAGCACTTGTATAGTTTGTTATTGATTTCACTGTATCCATGATAGTTATACAGATAGTTGTATGGAAAAAAGACGTATTTTCAGAGTTCATAATATTATTACTCTTCCATCTTGTATCGTGATTTATGAGCAATTGGTTTTGTAAATTCTGACCACACAATACAGTTATTGATATACTGATTTATTTTTTATACCATGCCTCATCATACATACACAGACAGGGAAATATACGATTTGTTTCACAATCCAAATGGTAAGACTAAATGATTTAGCTATTGTGTTGTACACATTATTTTTGTATGAACATTTTGTGAATTATGCATGAAAAATACTGTAAAGCTGTTTCAGTATCCAATTAATGGTAAACTTTTTGTCAAGTGAATGTTTTGAATCAAATTCCTTTTCTTGTGAATACAGTAGTATTATGTATTGCATTATTAAAGAACTGTAGTATGTCAAGAGTGCAAGGCTGCTTTGGGGATTATGGAGGCCTAAAGGAAATTTCTTCTAGTTTTCAACTTTTCCTCCCACTAAAATTTATTTGATGACACTTCTTTTATGGTTAAGGTTATCCATGCCTGTGGCGGATTTAGAGGGGGCGTAAGGGGCGTACGCCTCCCCTATTTTTTGTAAAAAGTAATTTTGTAAAGCTTATCAGAAAATCACCATGCAAAATATTAAATATCAATCAAATACAAACTCAATGGCGCTAGAGGTTTAAGGGAGATTTGCCACTTACCAGGGACTCTTCCCTGAGACTTTACTCAGTTTGCACATTCATGCTTCCTCTTTCTTTACCTGGCTGGATCTGCCCCTCCAGAGACCCTCAGATAATAATGGTTCTTTTTGGGCAATTATACATTTTACTTGCCCTCTCCTCACAGGCCTTGGAGTAGCAGTATTCTGAGCACCAACTGGGATATAACAGCTCTTCTAATGTTTAGTTTCCCCCTCCGCCAGAAGGATATTATTTTCTTTTTAACTTCATAAAGGTTTTGCACTCAAGGTCCTAGAAATACCTTAAACTATAATGCACCTTTTCTAGTACTGAATTGCATGGCAGAAAAATATTAATGAAAGGAAGCTTAATTGTTTACAGTCTATTGCATGTTCAGTACAATTTGTAATGTATAGCTGTAGAGTTATTTTCGTTATCGGGTAAATATACAGTATTGTAGTATACATCTGTTTTATCTGCAGTACCTGTACATGTTCACATAGTGGCTAATCATTACATTATTCATGCATTATTATAACCAGCAGAAATATACATACTGTACTTGAACCACCACCATGCTTAAACCTAATGTTTAAAAATAGCTCTCTTTGGTTTACTAAATACAGGCAATTTGTACTGTACAATATACAGTACACCGTAGTAATACATGAGTGTACACCGTCCAGTAGATGGTACCTAGAATAGATTGTTAATTTGCACATGTAGAGAATCGGGATAAGAAAAAATGGCAGTGAATATAAATTTGCAGTGTATGCTTAACTGGTAAAACTTTTTAAAAATTGAGAAAAAACTTGAAATAATAAAATATGTCTTTGAATTACTGATAAACAAATCATACAGGCCAACTTTGAATAAGAGCGATAAAAAATTATTAGTTTCAATGATTTACAGACATTTGACTACAATGTCTGTACAGAAATAAAGGGTATCCAATAATGGTAGGAATATATTATAACATTATTCTTTTTATAAATTTTAAATGAATTGAAAAAAACAAATAGCCAAGTAACTAAAATATCAAAGTAAGCAATTTAGTACAAATCTCCCTCCAATGAAAGACCACTTCTGGGACTGGGATCTCCATTGTCTTTTTTTTAACAGCTTTGGTTTCTAATTAGAATAATAAAGATAAAAGACATAAATGTCAATTTGGGACCACAGAAAAGGTGGTTTTTAATTGGAGGTAGTCTTTAATTGGAGTGGTCTTTAATTAAAGGGAGACCAAATTTTTTTAAAAACTTGTCAAGTTTATGAGATTTTAGAGACGCAGTAAAGGATAGACAATGGCTTTTAACACATTACTTATTTTATGCTTTGAACTTTCCTTTGGAAAGTTTCTGGTGTTTAACTTTACATTGCAGTTAGTGTAGATATGTTATATTGGCTGTAAATACTGTACATGTACCTGTAGGTCAATAAATTGCTATTGTAGTTTATGGGCAATAATTCTGTATAATCTGTGTCTGTAATAGGAAACTACCGGTATTGTACAATGGCAGTACCCATACTGGTACCCTCATTTCTCATCTACAGTATACACAGTATTAACAGGTTTAAACATTTCTTAAAGAAGCACAGAATATCAATGCCCTTCTGCATTATTAATTGTAATCTAATTAATATATTTTGTCATCAATAATTTTATCTTTGATATATTCATCATCATCAACACCATTATTATTATCAATCCAATATCACTGTCATCTTCATTCATGTATCAATCAATATTTTATACTTAATCATAATATGTTAATATCATTATCATCTTCACTTCATTGATATGTTGTTGTCAATTATTAATTCTACTAATCGCCCCGGTTTAAGTACAAGAGGGTAGCCCAGCACAACACAGGAGTGGATCCAGTAGAGGAGTGGGAAGGGTAACGTTCCAGCCCCGTTTTTAAAAATTTCAATGCAATGTTATGTGCCACCATTGTGCACCACCCCACCTCCACTGTTTTAAACATTTTGGATCCATCCTTGATCAACCTGCATCATAACTCCTCACAAGGTCTATTCGGCAAAGACACTAAAAAAAAAAGGTGTCCTTTAGAATTTTAATGACATGTTAAACATAACATCCACAACAATTCCCTCCTTAACTTCCCGTTCATTTAACAATATACATCACAACCTCATTCAACACCGTGTGGAGCACAGGTTTAGTATGCTAGGTATTATAATTGTCATAATACATCACTTTCATTATAATCAACGTCTTCATCTTTATCATTGGTCATTGTGGTCGGTTGCATTGCCATATCTTCATCTTTTTCATTTTCGTGGTATTCTTCATCATCGCTGTCGTCGTCATTTTCTCATCATTATTTATAATATTGATACACTGTATCAGCATCATCATCACTGCTCTCATCACTAACACTTGTCAGAACTACTCAGATAGTCATTATTATCAATATCTATATAATCAAAGTCATCATCATACTATCAATTATAGTGTCTTTGTCATTGTTTATATTAAAATGATTGCAATAATTATAAGGCTAGCACTAATACCGTATTACGTTATATTGATTGTGGTCTTCAGTAAATTACTAATTGTAACACAAGGCAAAATCTTAATACCATAATCTAAATTTAAACTATGTTGTAATTGAGAGATTGGAGACAGACTTGAAGCCAGCATTGCTCATTATCGTGAATACTTTCCTGTTAAAATCACATGATTAATTCATCCTTACCATGGCCTACAGTGCATCAAATAAGACAAATTGCAGTGCGGTACTGTGTTGTCTTTAAAATGCAACATTGTTCAGCTGGATTGTTGAATGTGTTTAAGATTTTCATTATTTATTATGCATTGCTTTCATGAATGTACATACATCTAAGAGTGACTTACTGTCACTTCTCGCTAGGAGACAAATAATAGTTGTCTCAGTCGTTAATCCTCACAGTATATGCTTGCTGCTCTTGAATAAAGGCGCCACAACAAAAATGGTTTTTTTTTTTCTATATAGCAAGGGTACCAAGTTTGAAGAAATCCCTTCCATGAGATCTTGTTAAATGAGCTTCCAAACATATTTAATTTTTAAATTTTGCTGCGCATAGTGATGTCAAATATGGCTGACTTCAGTGAGACAGTTGATAATAAAGTAGTAAAAACATGCAAATATTATGCATTTGCTTGAGATGGGTTATTTTCCAGGGAAATTTGTGCTTGCTTGCGGGAGTACGGGAGGCCGTCCCAATTTCCAGGAGATTCTGGTGAATTCAGGGAGACTGTCCTCATTTCCGAGAGACTCCCACGACTTCCGGGAGACTTGAGGACACCTGATACACTTTTTTTTTTATGAGAACCAGTAAAAATTTGCCCTGCTCTCAAATAAGTTCCTATCAAGATGTTTATTGTTGAGGATTTTTCAGGGTGTCTATTCGAGGAAGGTTTTCAGTTTTTTTGGTCTAAAATGGATACATATGCACTCAAAACAGCCCCTAATTTCATTGTAAATGTGGGTGGAGGTGCAACATATCAATACCGTCAGAGTATGTTTATATAAAGTCTTATTGTCATTGATGCCAACCAAGTTGGGAAAAAAAATGTAATTCTACTGGTGTAGAAATAATATGTTGAGAAGGATATTGCTTCCATTAATTTTGATAACAGTTATTTAGGTGGCGTTTATTCAAGGAAAAGATAAACGCTCCTGGATATTCAAAACAAGATGTTTATTTGTATAAATATGGTAGTTTATTTTAAATAAGCATCATGGTACAGTATTATTATACGAAGTGTCTATGCGTACGCCGAGTCGTAAGCATTAATCATAGGCTATGCTTACGTCGATCTATTTGAAGGGCGCCGCTTGCTTCGTGAGTACGAAAACGTCCTATTGAGCATGTGCAAATTTTTTTTTTTCTGTAGCGCGCACTTGGTGAAGTTTCAAGATGGCTATGAAAAATTGTCAGAAGTTGTATCGAGTTAGGAGAAAGAAAATCACAAAAATTTATATAAACGATCTTCATGTAGCATCAATTCTGCCTAAAAACGTGCACCTAAAAGAAACTTCAAACCCGAATTTAAATTCTATTCAATCGATTACGCCTGCATAGTTAATATTGCCGTAGTAAGGCATGTTTATAAACTCCTACCTTTTCAAGTGCTAATTATTGCCATGTGACCTTGAATGAGCTGATTACAGGACATCTTATCTCACCATGTTAATAATCAGAGCTAAGTTAGTACAGCCCATATTTCGTGGTACAGTTAGAAATCATTTAGTTAGTAGAGAAAAAGAAAGTTATTTTTTAAGAGAGTTTCCTTTCAAACATTTCAGTTGTTAAAAACCTTGGTGCTTAAACCGAAATATACTACAGTGTTTTTGTATATTAATAACAAAATTGGATTGAAACTGTGTCACGCTCTCTTGTAATTATTGTATGCGTACTTGTTCATAATAGGAAAATTAAGAATTTTATAGGGACACGGATCAAGAGATGTTGGAAATATCGGGGTGAGGGATCGAGATAAGAGCACCATAGGGGAAATTCTTGTTTTTGATTTCGCTTTTTAATTATGTACTGTAATGTACAGGACAATGATTTAAAATCAAAATATCACTGCAGCAGGCAGGTCATCTCCAACATTCTACACATCATACATAGATACATTGTCATTATTATTTCAGATATACAGTAGTATTGTATCAATATCAACATAAATTGGGCTAGATAGGCCTGTCTAACAATGAAGTACAGTATCACAATGAACAGACGGCACTCATGAGGAAAATACAAGAGCTTGGCACAGGTCAAATATTTTTACACAAGGATGATATGGAGTACTTGTGTAAAGCGAATTAAGGCAGGCTAAATAGGCAAGTGCTACAGAAACTACTGTAGGTAAGCTAGAATTGGGTCCTCGTGTGGGAATGTACTATATGTCTGCCTCAGTTCATGATGGTGCCTGTTCTTTTGGAAAACTGTGGACTAGACAAAGCTCATGCCTCGACAACGTGAAATAGTAAGCAGATCAACGAGTAATAGATCGGCGTAAGCATAGCCTCGAAATATGCTTACGCCAGCCCTGCGCATGCTCAATAGATCGGCGTAAGCATAGCCTATGACTAATGCTTACGACTCGGCGTAAGCATAGACACTTCGATTATTATACTCAGAATTACTAACTGTTACCACTGTAACAATTAGACCAAATTCTTGATTGTGTTGGCTCGTGGGCCGGCCGCCTCCCTGAATCATTAAATCATTTCAATGTTAGATGATGATGACAATGACAATATCCCATACTTTAATGCTCTCTGTTCCAATATGATTTAATTTCATCATCGCAGTCTACTTACTATAATTTATGTTGCTATACAAGCTTTATGTTGTCAAGTGTTTTCATTAGCGAAATTGTTCATACAGCAAGTGGGAAAATGAAAAAATAAGAATAGGGATGATTTAATATAGTATTGTTCAATAACATATTAAGGTTTCAACTGAAAATCAGATTGAGAATTTTAAAAATGTAAAAAAAAAACCAAATTCCTTTGCATCTACCCTTAAATTTGTGGGAAGAAATGTTTGCAGTGGAATATCTGTAAATCATTTAACAAATGATTTTTTTTATCTGTGAATTATTGAAAGTTTGTAAGTTCTATGTGTGTATTATTTTAAAAGAGTAAGTTTTATTTTAATTGTTCAAGTTCTCCAGATTTTTTTGGGTGAACTTTAAAATGATCCGAAACAAATTCAGTAGAACACCTAATAAGGGGACATGAATATTAGTAACATCCCTATTAAGGGGACATGCCTTAAGTGGACACCCCTTAAGTGGAAACATTTTTTGGCACCAGACGAGGGATTGTGTATCTTTTAACACTAGACAAATTGTTTTCAGGGGACATCCCTATTAAGGGGACACTTTTTTTTTGGGAAGGTGTCCCCTTAAGGGTTCTACTACTGTAATCTGAAATCTGGCCAGCACACATTATCAGTCGGCTGGGCAAATAAATTTCATCACGCTATGTGTAATAGTATACTGTAGTGCTTCTCTGACAGCAAAAGTATAATTCATACATTCAACAGTTGTCATAATATCAACCCTTCATTAACATATTTAGTGTCATCATTATGATTTAATAAGATTTATGTTTTAGATATAGATTTATACAGAAATTTAAATGTTTTATAGTACATTCATATTTTAAATATTGTTTTTAATTTGTACTTTAAATTAATGTCTTTTTATATTAGCTTGTTTACCAGGTTTGTAGAAAACCAAAAGGTTCACTGATTAATCTCAGATAAGATAGTATAATACATACTCCAAATATCGAAATGCACGCCATCGTGTCAGGATTCAATATTTCGACATTAATTATGTCATCATCAGGTATTATGTCATCATCATTCATTTACAGGTTTGTAGAGTGATAAATAAATATTCTTTAATTTTATTTGGAGTAATATTATAATATTATTGCTTGCAGTATTATTTATAGTTTACTCAATTTCATGTTTATGTAAGACTTGTAAGACTCTAACTAAGTGTACTGTAATAATAATGCTTGCATAATCAAATTTTTATGGTAGCTCTTTTTATTTGAAGTACAGTATACTGTACGGTTACTTTACTCATGACAACACATTTAGAACATGTTGATAAAGGAGATTGGCTGTTGTTATTAACAAGATATAGACTCAAAAAGAATGTGGAAACAAAATTGTCACATTAAAAAAAACCCAATATTTAAAAAAATAATATTCTCATCCAATTTTTAGTAATTTACCACTTAATAAAGGATGGAAGTAGAAACTTAATGAGGTTTGTACTGTGCTGCAGTCAAGTTGATGTTCAGTCCTGAAATGAAATACTGATTTTGGTTAAAACTTTAAACCCTAGTATTTAAAGGCAAGGTTCTTAAACAATTAAAGCTTCCATAACACTAAATTTTGAAATATTTTTATTTTTCATTTTATGAATTCCAGCAAAACAAACAGAAACAACAACTATGTATTAATGGAGTGGCAAAAGTTGTCATATGACTATTGTCACTCAAAACATAAAACAAGCAAACAAGCAAGAGAAAACTATATAGATTTCATATTGAAATATTTTACTAATCATAATTTTTGTTCAATCCACCAGATACCTACTGTCTTCTTAGAATTAGTAGGGTATGCAAATGTGCATATTATATTTTATTATTAAGTACATCAGGTATTGTTAATAGAAAAGAGTCTCATATTACTATATTAAAAGGACTTAATTATATAACTATCAGGTTTAATACACTTATCATACAAAGCCTGATTTTATTAGTTTCATTGAACCATTCGTTATGTAAGGTTGTCATATATTATACAGGTATATCACTTTTGTTTATGTAAGTATATGTAATAAAATTAGCTAAGTGCTCATTGTTATTCCAGCATAGAAAATGGAAATACAAGCTTGTATATAACTGATTCTAACAGCCTTTTATTGAATCGTTTAAGGTCAGATGGCAATCACTGTCATAGCAGGGCTACAGTATTGTTTTTAACTATACAGGAGCTTAGCTACCATCATACCCAAACAATAAATGTAAAATTAATTATATATAGTGTAATTAATACAATATAGTACATACAATTTAAAACAGAAAAGCAGACTCGAAAATGTCTTAAGCCACTTTCAGACAGAGACAAGTTACCGCAATATTGCGGGAATATTTCCGGCTTCGCACTCTCTATGCAAAGGTAAAAGCTAACTGTTACCACAATATTGCTGTTATGCGGCGTTCCATCTCGTACTTACAGTAGTAGGCCTAATATTACCACAATATGTTCATTAGGGTTTGTTGAAGCATGTATCTGAAATGAATACAGGTCACATTCCTGCAATATAACCCCAGTATTACTTTATTCAGTTTGAATATGATTTTGAATTATACAAATGTGAGGTTAGGTGGAACAGAATTGTTAGATGGAAAGTAAAGGGTGACGAAAAATTTGACAAATGTTCAGGATAATTTAGATTAGGAGCAATGGACTACACAATAACACAACAGGCCCCATGTTGTCCTCACACTCATTTTAAAAGTGGTATTATTTAATAGGAACTTTTGCCTACATCAAAATAAAAGCAACGATCCCCTCAGTCAGCGTTGATTCGGTAGGCCAAGCCCATGCGATGGGTGTAATCCACAGAAAGAAGTTTGGTTGGTATGAAAGCGTGCATGCTGGTAAAGCATACCGGCATCGTTACTACAATATTGCCAGCCCTGTCTGTCTAAAAGTGGCTAATAGAGACAAAATACAGTCAGTTAACAGGTGTAATTTGATGCTTCATTGATGAGAGGTTAGTAAGCATTACAGCGTCCTTTTATACACAAGCTTGAACATTCCCATGGTACAGTATACACTAGGCGTTGATAAGCTTTCGGGATGCCATTTAGTTTGCTCATAAAGATAAAATAATATGGAAGTGTTTATGCCTGTGATTTGATAACACTGTATGTATTGTGGGAAAGGTTGGATGGTAAAGAGGTTCTGCTTCCTGTTCTCAACATTAGTGTTTACATAAAGATATGGTTTAGTGATACTCTTCTTTATACACACTTAAGTTCCGACAAGATAATTTCCGATCTATAATTTTTCGTTTTTATGTTCAAGTTTAATAGCATGTGTACTATATTTTGTTATTTTTGTACTTTGGTGGGAGGGGGGTGGGGTTTCGCTAGAGAACAGGGGGATTTGATAGAAAAGGGTGTTTAACCATTAAAACACCTTCCCCCTGGCTACAGGCCTGTTGTAGGATAAGTAAGAAGGAGAGAGAGTGCAGATGGTTCGGGCATGGTTCAGGCCAGTTGCATATTCCCCTTCTTGGAAAATATACAAAACATATATATATATACAATATATAATTTACTGGTAGTTAATTTGGTTTTATGAAAAGGAAATTCAAATCATATATACAGTATTTAGCATATATTGACTATGGTCTCTATGTGTTTTTAAAAAAATTATATAACAGATGATAAAATAATATGAATAAACTACTCCTATTCAAGTTTTGTGGCCAACATGAATCATAAAAGGAGAGACTTATGTTTATTGAAACTACCTGACTGTTGTGAAGTGGAAGTCTATTCCACTTTATTGGAGACGTAACTGATTAAGCAGTGTTGCCATAAGTCTGTGTGAGTGTTAAGGGTGAGGGTGTTTTCCGACTTCTGAGGTGTCTTTAATGACTTAGATCTTCAATATTCAAGGTTTTCTCCCTCTTGAAAATGGTCAGGTAATTTTATCTCATTCTCATTACATTACCATACTCGTGCCAATAAGCACCCTGTTTGAATAAGCGCCCCGTTTGAATAAGCGCCCCGTTTGAATAAGCGCCCCTCTCGAAAAACCATTCCTCCTAACATGGAAATTGTCTTAAGCACCCCGTTTGAATAAGCGCCCTCCTAATTTGAATAAGCGCCCCTCGGTGTTTATTTATTTTTTAATACAATATTTTGTGATTGATTTTTTTTAGCAAATGGTAATCTAACTAATAGAAAAGACAGTAAATTATTTTTATTTTGAAACATACACAGAAATTCATATGCCAGAGGTAAAGCTTAATACTGATTTACAAAATGCTCTGAAATGCTATTGTTCGCTGCCGCTGCCGTATGGTAAGCTGCAATATTATTATCGTAAATATGTTTTACTTTATCATGATTTATTTTTGTAGAATGATCTGTTGTTGACATTTTAAATTTGAATACAAATTATGTATTAAATTCAATATGCATTTAGAGGGGATGTTGAAATGCGTTTGTTATGATACAACCTGGTTATTCTTTATGATTGTTGTGATTTTTAGTTTTGTTGTTGATTTTCAGGTAATATATCTAGCCACTGTTTATAATTGTAGTTTTCTGGGTGAATTTATCAAAAATGGTTATCAATGACAAACTAATTTAATAGTTTTACTGTTTTTTAAAACCTTTTACAGTTGTACCCAGTGATGGATTCAGTGTCTGCCAAAAGTTGCACATAGTCTTTAATGTACAAAGAATTAATGACCAGCCTATCGTAAATTTCAACCTTCTGGAGGTGCCATTTGTACGTCTGCCCCCATCCATGGTGGGGCTGATGTAGTCTAGACCTTTCATCTATACATATTAATTCTGCTAATCGTCTCTGTTTAACTTCACCTACTGTATTTCCTCTGAAACCGCTGGCAGGATTGTGCTCATCTTCCATACACTGGGGATTCTATATGTCACGAACAGGATAGGCTACTTTTCAACGCTAGATATTGGACGACAAGGGGAAAAAAAAAACAACAAAAAACCACCGAAAATCATGTACCTGTTTCGCCATGTTTCACGAGTCGCCTACCTCACATAAGTAAATCCCCTCTCTTAATCTGTACTGCACTGCTCAGTGACTATTTTCTCTGTGCTCAGATCCAAAAATTATCGTCAGGCCATAAAAGAAACAGTCTATGTTTCACAGCTTCATTACGTCACCGCGCATGCCTCGCATCAACAAAAATATGATTAGCATGTTCGATCCTGATCTGATTCTACATGACACGAACACGGAGGTTTATCCATTGTACAGTATACTACTATAGTGTTATATGCCTCAAACGTATCAGCAATAAATGGCATGTTTAGAAATCGATCAAAACAAAACATAAACGTACGCCTGGGCACAATTAGGCATGATATTACAAGTTAGGCCAAGGCCTAATAATTTCGGCTGGATCTAAGCCTAGGCTACCCTAGGCCCCTCTTTCTCGAATCCGGGTCAATTTGCATCGGGTTAATAGGCTATTCTTCCAAAATGTGATTGCATGACATCAACATAGCGACACTAAAGTTTAAGTTTAGGATCAAGCCAGTTCCACCAATCAACAGCTAAAATTTATGTAAACACGTTGGATCAACAGGGTGGATCCAGTAAGGGGAGAGGGGGTAATGGAAATTTAGGGTTGAGCCACTTCCACCAATCAACACCTCGAATTGTGGATTAAAGATTTTAATGAATCCATAGTTCATCACATTTTAGCTACCATCAGTTTACAGGAGCTGACCAAGGCAATTCAACAACAGGACGCACATCGCGGGACACGACTCTGGCATTGACATTCTACACGCTACGTTCCCCTTCACGCTTGACTGAGTGTAACATGCTGTGATTGTCAAAAAATTAACCGTCAGCGTGGGACGAATTAATTACCCATGCGTGTGTTTAATAGTTAGTTGTCATCAGTGCAAAATTCAAGGGGACGGCCAGCCAGCCCGGCCCCTTCCCTCTCCCCAGATTTTTCAAAATTGTAAAAACTTGGAGAAAAAAAGAAAATTACATTCAAATTTCTACTCTGAGAATGCCATTTCCGGCCATCTAGAGGTGGCATTTAATCGTAAATTTTCATGATAACCACTTTGATTGCTAAGGCCTAATGATATTTTGCACTTACATTAGACTGAAATTATATTCGTCATTTCAACATTAATTTTACCAATGTTGTGGTGTAGTGTGGTTCATGAGACTCATTTCGCAGAAATTTGTTGTATCTACTAACTCATATGTCTGTTTTGTGCACCTTAGTCCAACATTGTAAAAATGACAGATTAATATTATATGAATAAATTATAAAAAAGTTTTTATTAAAAAAAGGTAAATTTTCAATTTCTATGACTTTTCATTTTGTCAATTTTCACAATTCAAATTGTAGTTTGTAAAAGCATTTAACACTGGTACAGGCTCATGGTCAAAATAATTCAGGTGCAACAGATTTACGGAAGTACCCAAAATTATTAAAATAGTAACTAACACAATAAAACGTATGGCACGCATAGACTAATAATTGACGACTGTACTCGCAACTAGTATCGGGTTGTCGATGCAACAGTAAAGATTAAAGGACTGTACGTACGCGCTATGTTTGCGTGTGGAGATGTGCGTTGTTGAATTGCCTTGAGCTGACGGAGCTAAGCTGTTAGGCTAGTATTCAGTGGATCAATTATAAGACACTGGAGTAGAAAATATTGATCCAAATGTCATCATCGAACGAACATTGCATAATGACATCATCTTTTGTTGAATTGTAACAATTGGGTTTGTGGTCTACATAGGAATGATTGTTGAAGGCCTACACTGAATCTATTTTACATTCAACAACAGCTGGAGACCAGAGTTTGAGTCAGGTGGTTTTCTTTATATTATTACATTAACATTTATGTAATTTATGTAATTTCCAGCAATGGATTAAATAAAGAGTATGTCTATGTCTATGTATTTCTAAATTTTTAAATACTAAAAATTCTTTTTCGAATATCATGAGAACAAAATTTGCTAAATTAAAAATTCTTTGTGGTTTGATGTTTTCAAAATTGGACATCCACAATTATGATGTTATCAAGTATCTTGTGATGTCACCTTTAAAAAAAAGTAATAGATCTTTGTCAAAGTGTGATTTCATCATAACCTTCAGTTGTATGAGATAAAGCCTATGATTGTTTAATGAGACTTTCACACTAAATGTAATTTTTTTTATTTAAAAAAATGGATCAGTAATAAGATTAAGGACGCTGGTGTTAGCGCATCGGAAACATCGTCTGAATTTCAGTTCAGATCTGAATACAGCTCTAGCATGGAGTAAACTCCCAGGTTTTACACACAGTTTAGTATGGTTTAATCTAATGATTGTTTTTGTGTCTATTTCTCGGTGGCATTGACACATGTTACCGTCTGGCAGTTAACCCTGTAAGAGCGAGTAAATCTGGTGGAGGTGCATGATGGGTACTACTACCATGAGATAGGGGTGCCCTATTACAAAACGAATGGGGTCCGGAACTCAACAAACTTGCGTTTAAAACTCGAAACATGCGTCGTAGAGATGCAGCACTCGTTCAGTATGAATGCCTATTATGGTCTTTTGAAGGACACTCTGTAGATCGTGGTAGTGCTTTTCTCGAGACACAGTAATAGGAATTTACAGTAATAGTCAGTAGACACATGCTTCCTTTTTAGGCTATTTTTTATATTGTTATTATTATCTCATTACCTGTTGATACTTGATGTGATGTTTATTATTATTATTTTATTTATTATTGAATGTCACTCCTATTAAGTGTGAGCTGTCGTGACAAAATGAGTCAATTGTGGTAAGCCAGGTTTAATTTGATATATTCAAGAAAATATATCTGAAGTGTTATTTTGATAAAAATTTGGTTTCAATTTTTCTGATAAGTTTAATATATATATTTCATAGTAGCAAAAGTTCCAAGTTGAGTTACCTAATGTAATCATGTTTTTGAGGCACATTTTGGAAAGCTATTTTTTCAAAATTAATATGAAAAACAACACAAAATTTATCAGTTTTTTATCTTTAGAGGTGATTTTCTCTTAAGTATGTTTTTAGACATCTGAACTTCAAAATGATCTTGCTCTGGTTTTACTCAACCTAGGATCATGGACACCAGAATAAAGCTTATATATTAATCTATCTCAATAACTCACTTTTTGATTTTTCTTACCACAAGACTCTTTTCGTCATGGCAGCTCACAAATTTCCTGATGCAAATCAATATCAAAATATTATTGTTATGATGTAATGTTTTTACTGTTGCCTATTTTTCCAGTAGTAATAATTGTAGATAAATTATACATATTGCATTGTTTTTGATGGCTGCATTATGTTTCATTTTGTCATCTTTAATGGGTTTTTTTCTGTCATCATATTTTCTTCCTACAGTATTTGCCATTTACAACATTTAATGACCTTCTAAAAAAAGTTTTTGGCTTTATTCAACTAGTTACCATAGTGATTTCAATTTAGCTCTAGACTTGTCATTTTCATCATTTTTATGACATAATGAGCATGTTGATGTCAGAATGATTCCTTTATGCTGTATTCATTATATTTTTTTTTTTGTAATATTTTCTAAGTGGCACAGTTTCCATTACCAGTTATGCTTTAAAAATGCATTCATTGTCATCGTCTTGCTGTCTGAGATGATATGAAATGCTCTTAGAGTTAATCATGTACATTGATTAGTTTGTTTTGTATTGAACATATCACTATTTCAATGTTCATATTTTTTTAAATAAAGTAAGATGAAATCTATCCATGTTGGTGGTATTGAATTAATATTGTGATGTGTTGTTAAACTTTTGTCATAATTACAGATTCCAAATATTGAACATTTTGTATAAATTATGCATAACAGCTCTGCTTATTCACAAATATAAGTTTTATTTTAAAACAAGAAAGTTATGTTTCCAAAAAAATTTTTGTAATAAATCATTTCTTGTTTAGCTTTGTACAATGGAGTGAAGCTTGGTGACATACGATCAACAACTAATGGGTGCCGATCAAGATTCGACACAATTTACTGTCCTGACGAGATCGCAAGGAGAGGCGTAAACGTAAGTTAACCATCAATTGATTGGTGAATCGGCTTCGGTATTATCAAACCTGTTGTACAAACTGACATAAGTGAGCCTGTAATGAAAAATATTAAGGCTAGTAAACTAGGTTTGCTGCAGGCATTGATATTTTGCCATGACGTCATTTGTCATACAATATGCTTTCTACTGGCTCCAAAACATAAATAATAATGCTCTCAATGCCATAAAACTTTTATTAGATGTTTACATTATATAACGATTTCGAGTGTTATTATTTTATGCATTATGCAAGTTCAGTACATTATGTATTACTATGATTTTCAATATAGTCATTTTATAGATTGTAAATTTCCCTTAATGATAATACTCAAACATTTAATAATAATACCCAAACATTCATAAGACACCAATTCCAAATTAAATGATCAAAGGCGCGAGCGTTATTACCCCTGGTCACTGGATAACGTACAATGGCAAACCAGCACACAGTGCAACCTTCTTTGCTCCATGAGTTGGTGGAACGCATTGGAACTTGTATGTAGAAGAAAAACGATACATTTTGACGCACATCACTTTTTGTGGCTGCTACAAATGAGTACAAATGCATAAGACAACGTCACAACTAACAACGATAACATTACTACACTCAAACGTTGCCGACGTGGTATTTTTTTTTTTTTTTTTTTTTTCAAAAATTGGAAAATTGTGCTCAGTGGTCGTACAGTAGCAAAAATATTGAATGTGTGAAAGGGCCATAATAATAAAAAAAATTTGGCAAAATTGATGATCATTGTTGATGTCATTATGGATTAGTTTGTTTTGTTATTATTAAACAAATTTTATTCATACACACAAATAGGTTTTTACTATCTTTTTTAATTGATTAAACCCAATATTGTAATGGCATTCATTAAAGTACACATACCGTTTGTGTTCAAGTTATTACAGTAGCTTTGATTGAAATGTGGAATGGGAACAATATAGAATATTCCTTACTGAATGCATGCATATTACTATACAAATGAATTTGAATTTGAACTCATTTATGAATTTGAATTTGAACTCATCTATGAATTTTTATACACTGTACTGTACAGTAGTAAAATTTGTGTAAGAAATTTTTCATCATTACAATAAGTTATTCATTAAGAAATGCTATGAGTTTATAAATTCTTCCATATTCTTGTTACAATTTTCTAAAAGTGATTACAATTTTATAATATTACAGTAAAAGTATACCAGAGATGTATTATCTGTATGCAAGATTTTGGATTTTTGTAATAATAAAAAAGATTGCATGAATTGAATTTTTTTGTATTTTATGAATTAAATATATGTTACATATTTTCATCCTTTAAGAATGAAAAAATCATTAAAATAAGTTATTCATGAAGAAAAGCTGAGTTTATAAATTCTTCCATTCGTGTTACAATTTTCTAAAAGTGATTACAATTTCTAATATTACAGTAAATGTATACCAGAGATATATATCTGTCTCTTATACACATCTAGATGTGTATAAGAGACAGGTACAATGGAGTGAAGCTTGGTGACATACGATCAACAACTAATGGGTGCCGATCAAGATTCGACACAATTTACTGTCCTGACGAGATCGCAAGGAGAGGCGTAAACGTAAGTTAACCATCAATTGATTCGTGAATCGGCTTCGGTATTATCAAACCTGTTGTACAAACTGACATAAGTGAGCCTGTAATGAAAAATATTAAGGCTAGTAAACTAGGTTTGCTGCAGGCATTGATATTTTGCAATGAGGTCATTTGTCATACAATATGCTTTCTACTGGCTCCAAAACATAAATAATAATGCTCTAAATGCCATAAAACTTTTATTAGATGTTTACATTATATAACGATTTGGAGTGTTATTATTTTATGCATTATGCAAGTTCAGTACATTATGTATTACTATGATTTTCAGTATAGTCAATTTATAGATTGTAAATTTCTTTTAATAATAATACCCAAACATTTAATAATAATACCCAAACATTCATAAGACGCCAATTCCAAATTGAATGATCAAAGGCGTGAGCGTTATTACCCCTGGTCACTGGATAACGTACAATGTTTTGGTGGGACTGAAGGACCAATGTCAATGGCACGAGCTGTGTGCATCGCCCTCATCCTCTGTTTGTTTATTATTGGTCTTCTATGTTTGATAGCACACTATGAAAAAATTAAGGTGAATGCAAAAACGAATTCATTGAAAGTTATTGTTTTTCTTTGACATTTTATATTGTGATTGCATAGTTTTTAATTTTTAAAATTTATTTAACTTTACTGATAGTCACACAGAACATCAGCTTCCTGACGATTATGTGGCCCTCATTATTAAAGTTTATCAAATCTCAACAATCACAAGAGTTAACAGAAATTAATAAAATAAAACTACTATACAATGAATGTGTACAATAATATAAATAATGCATTGTTTATATTATTGTATACAATGAATGTGTACAATAATATAAACAATGCATTAAATTCAGTTCAATTCAAATCTATCAACAATTTATTTATCAAAAGTATTATGAAAGATTATTACATAGTAGTTCTGTAATTTTAATTAGTATATTTCTTTAGGATATAATTGGGTAATTTCTGGCTAAAGTAAAAAGTAATAAAACAAACATTCATTGATTTATTTATTACAAATTTGACACATTAAAAATGATTTTATGTTGATTTTGAACATGTCAATACAACCCTCCCGTTTCCTGATAAACAAAACAAAAGCCTATTTATCACTATATTTTATATAGCATACTCATGCAGAGAGACTAAGTGGATAAGTATATATAGTCATATTCTTTTACTGACAGTCGAAGCCTATAAATTTTCTGCTGTGCCAAAATTTATTATATTATTTATTATACTGTATATATTTATATAGTGCCAAATCAAAAATAAATTTAGTTTTTGCCCTTTGACCAATTTTAATGCCAACCTCTAGAAGTATGAAGTATAAAATTTGAGATGCTTTTAAAGAGCTTTTTAACATATTTTCTTAAGTGCTTTTATTTTTTTTTAGTGTCTTTCTAAAATAAAAATTTATCCATTTTCTAGATTATCATTAGCCTATTTTTATATTGATTTTACAGTTAACTGCACAGATGGAAGGACCAATCGCAAAGGCTAATGGATACTTCACTAAACATAATGTTTTGGTTGCTATGACGGACAATCTGATTGGTTGCTGGAACAGGGCGGTGGTATCCTTTACAAAATAGATTATACAGTGTATTTGCCATCTTCCGTAAAATTCAAATTCTGTACAATGTTTTTTTCATAGTCATACAGTAGCATCACTGAACATTGTATTCTGCTGTGGATATAGTCGTTGTACAAATCATTGTTTATGTTCATATCATTATCATTTATTTCACCAAACAGTGAAAAAATGGATGGCTGGCTGGCTGGATTACCCAAAAGCAACAGAATATTACTGTCACTGGAAGTATAAATATAGATAAATATAAATGATTAAAATAATAAATAAACCATCTCTTTTAAAGAATTCATTTAAAAAACTAAAAGTTACTAAAGATAAGTATTTATTTATCGTGCATAAAATGCATAAAAATATATTTTAAAATTAATTAACAAAAAAAAAAATTGGCAAAGGGAAGGAATTGATTTGGTTAATTGATTGATTGTTTTCCAGATTCTATTGTAATTGATATTTCATTTTTTGATGAAATGTATCTTTTCCTTGACCTATTATTTAAATCAGCTTCATTTTATATACTATAATTTAAAAGAGTGTCGGGTAAGTCCAAAGTTTTTCTGAATTTTCTGACATTCGTGTGATTAAATGATACATAAATGTATATTATGATGGAGAAGATAAAGCATTTGTATGGAAAATAGAAAAGCAGCCAAGATAAGAGAAAAGTCCATTGCATATTATTAATGTGAAATTGATAAGGTAATTGTGATCAGTGGTAGATTTGTAAAAAAAATATACAAAAATGGAGAAAAAATGAAAATTATATTCAAATTTAAATGTGAGACTGCCATTTCTGGCCATCTAGAGGTGCCATAATTATAAACCATGGTTGGAGCTGAAGGGGTCTAGAGTCCCTCCATCTGTGAAAGTCCCTCCCTGGCCCTCTTCTATTTCCAATTCCTGGATCTGTCACTTCTGATGGTGTGATAATAATCAGATGATGGTGTGAATGTGTGATGATGATGATGCTGTTATGATGATTAAAGTGATGTGGTAATTGATGATGGTATGATGGTGATGGTAAATGGTAATGTATGATTGTGGTATGCGATGGTGAAGGTGTTGGTAAGTGTGATGATGGTGTGAATGTGTGATGATGATGAGGATGATGATGATGATTATGATGCTGTTATGATGATTAAAGTGATGTGGTAATTGATGATGGTATGATGGTGATGGTAGATGGTAATGTATGATTGTGGTATGCGATGGTGAAGGTGTTGGTAAGTGTGATGATGGTGTGAATGTGTGATAATGATGATGATGATGATGATGCTGTTATGATGATTAAAGTGATGTGGTAATTGGTGATGGTATGATGGTGATGGTAAATGGTAATGTATGATTGTGGTATGCGATGGTGAAGGTGTTGGTAAGTGTGATGATGGTGTGAATGTGTGATGATGATGATGATGCTGTTATGATGATTAAAGTAATGTGGTAATTGGTAATGGTATGATGGTGATGGTAAATGGTAATGTATGATTGTGGTATGCGATGGTGAAGGTGTTGGTAAGTGTGAGGGTGATGTGAATGTGATGGTATTATGTGATAATTAGATAATTGAAAGCATTTGGAAACTATTGAAATATAAATAATCACTTCATCTTCTCTTGACAGGAACATTTTAAGCAATTTCTCAATGAGCAGAAATCGAACCATAGGGGATACAATGAGGTAAACCCATTTTTACTCACTTTGCTCTCACATCAAACCACTGATAATCAATCTGCTTTACCTTTTAAGAAAATAACATCAGTATGCATTACTATGTGATAATTTTAGGTTGCATTTATGGGGCTTGCCATGCCAAAATCAGGATCAGTGACCAGAACAAAAAATTGACTTTTTAATATTTTCTTGGTTTCCACATTATAAGCTTTGAAATGATAGGTCATTTGTTGGAATTGACTTTATATTGGCAAAGTTGTGAGTAATGTATTCTTAAAGTTATGAGCAAGCATCATACAATAGTACAAGCAAACAAGTTATTTTATGCTCTTTATAATTACATACACAACAAGCACACCCACACAGAGCAATATATTTGGAAACTACGAATTAGAGGAGCCATTAAAGACAAAGCAGACCATTTCAAAACAATTTTAGTGAGTGTATGGACTACTTGTATTACCAAAATGAGATTAATCAGTGAAGTGAATAGAGAATGTGTAGAAATGCAGACTAAAAGCCCTGTCCAAACTATCAAATGTGTGGAATATCAGTTTTTTGTCAAAGAAAATTTGATAGTCTGGTCACGTGCTTAACACTCTTTACAACCTTCCTATTTAAAATGGTCACTTTATAATTTTCTGACAGATCTTGATAATTAATCTTGATTAAATGTTTTAAAATCTTAAATTATGTAATTCCACTGTGTTAAAAACAAACTCTTACAAATTTTGGTTTTTTTTTTAAATTCCACTGATTATTTTACAGGATGTAACAGTTGGCATTGATTTGAATGGCAGCAGAGTATTAGAAAATCCGACGGAAAGTGAAGATACAACTCGTTTAACCCTTGACCCACGGAGAGCAATGTTAACAGCAGATACAGAACCACGTGACTTTGAGGTTCGTGCAAGCATTTTCAATTTCCTAATAATTATGATTATGTGAGTTGTTGACAATAAATAAATCTTTTTAAGAAACAGTAGTACATGGTTAATTCAGTGCAAGATTTTGTATTCCTGGTTTAAGGAATTCATCAAGTTATTAGGAAAAACAAGTTACTGATTATGTGTTAAACTCTTGAATGTCTTGGTCTGTACCCACTAAACACATTAATTGTTATTGTTTTTGAATGGCTGCATTTTATTAAATTTTAATATATGAGGCTTGCAATCCTAAAATCAGCTTACTGTTACTAAATGTGGCAAAGACAAGCCAAACCAGTCACTCGTTGCAAAAATCGATTTTGAGTTATTAATACAGGGTTAAAGAGTAAAATAAGAGCTATAAAATGGTTAAAAAAAATCATTCAAATCCAACATTTCCCTATGAAGTTACAAGCATTTAAGCATACAGCTGTTTAAAGAACAATATATGAGAAATCAGCCTTCAAATTTATGATTTCAGGCATTTCTCATGCAGAAGCTATCATAAAATCTTTAAAAAGTGTTGTTTTAACATTGAAATTGGGAAAAATATCAGCACAGCATGATGTATAGATACATAAACCTCAGTTTAGTGAAATAAAATAGATTTTTAAAAATTTTACATTCTAGCATGTTTTTGCTATTTTCTCTGAAACACAATTTGCGACGAGTGACTGGTTTGGCTTGTCTTTGGCACAAATATTAAACTGAGTAATTAGCATAAGAATGTGGCAGTGCTCTATACTTTAGTACAGTACAGAGAAGTTGTAATACTTTTAATCATAACTTTGGCAATAGTAAGAAAGTTGAATCGAGACCTATTAATTTTAAAGCTTATAATGTGTGTGGATATATAATATATAGTCTCTCTTGTTTCGGTCACTGATGCTGTTCTTGTCATAGGCAGCCACAAGTATGAACAGAAAAATATTCTACCATTCCTCGCATAAATTTCTTAAATTTCATTACCCTGTAGTAGTAATAATAATAATAATAATAATAATATTAAAGATAAGGTAAGCCTTTTCTTTATTATTGGTTTGGCCTAAAATGTTAGAACTTTAAATTTAGTAACATCATTATTTGATCTTCAGTGCGATTTACCTGTAAAATTCCCATCACCTATTTTTTTACACTGCCTAATCTGTTTGATATTTATACATTTGAAAAAGACCTACAGATACTTGTTTGTGGTACATTGTCAGATGACGTTTAAAATTATCTGAAAATAGCATTCATAAAGTAAGAAAAAATAAAATACTCACTGAATACCCATTATATTACTTAAGTTGCTGTGATGTTGTTAACCAAATTTGTTTATATTTTTCCATTCATATATTCAGGAAGAAGTAGAACTAATATTACTTCAACACAGTGCGGTGTACACTCGATTACTGATTAAGGGAAAACTTCCAAAAGGATCTAGAACATTACACTGTAAGAAAGGAATGTGTCTCTGTCAATTCGTTGGACGGATTGTCTACAATCGGAACATATAGATCAAGAAACTCATGACGTCTGTCAGTTGCCCTCTATCAAATACTGAACCATCTGATGAATAAGTTAGCATTAAGCTGATAAGCATTTGTAATGTTAAACAATGCTGTTTTTGGTGAGCGAATAAACTTGAGTGTACACAGTAAACATAGCAATAAAGGTAAAATATATATTTAATGACTGTCTATGTACATAAGAGGTTATTTTAATGAAGATGTAAAATATGTTTTGGATGCTACATATACTGAAATAGGTAACTTTACATTGCCACATTCAATGTATTCACAGAATATTGGAGTTTGGTAATTGTGCTGATTAGAAAACTTAATAAAATTTGTGCTGCCATTTTCAACAATAATAATTTAATAAGGATAATTGATTACATCATCATGATGTGACCATCCATTACAATGTTGAATGAATTATTGAGGAAAAATAAGTGTACTGTTTCAAAGACAGCATTAATAGCAATATATAATCAATATAATTTTTTGAAAACACTATGCACATAATATTTTTTGAAGGTTTGTATGTATCAATAACAAAGTCATTAGACTTCGGTACACCATGTGTAAAAATATGGATTTTGAGGTTGGTTGCCTCAATGTTTATCGTTAAGATTCTGTTGATGATGGTCAAAGCATTCTCACTGAAACATCGAGACAGCCAACCAGTGGTTTTACCTCAAAAACTATATTTTTACACATGATGTACCGAAAGTTACATATACAAAGCAAACAATGGTGGATAGAAAACAAGACTGTCATATTTTCTATTGCCTAACCACCTGATCTACAAGCTAAGTTGATGTACATTCTCAGTCCTTAATTGCAAAATATACATAGTACTGTAACATACCATTTTCACATCAAGGTTAAGTTGGTAGGGCAATCTACTCTACATGTAAGTGGAAGGGCTTGGTTAAAATCCCAACTCTATTCAAATTATCTCAAACCTTGTTAAACATCTATGGTGATTTCCTCATCTTCATCAAATGTGGCAGAGATAAGCCAAACAACAAGTCACTCGTGGCAAATCCTGTTTCAGAGATAATGGCCAAAACATGCTGGAATGTCAACATTTTTTAAATCTATTTTATTACATTAAACTGACCTTTATATATCATACTTTGCTGTTATTTTCCCCATTTTCAATGTTAAAACAATTTTTAACAATTAATTTTGGTAATGGTTTCTGCCTGAGAAATATCTAAAAATCTAAACTTTTAAAGCTGATTTTTCAAATATTGTTTTTAAGCAGCTGTATGTTTAAACTCCTGTAACTTTGTAATGAAATGTCGGATTTAAATGACTCTTTCACCATTTTATTGCTCTTATTTTACTGTTTAATTCTGTATTAATAACTAAAAATCAATTTTTTTGCGACAAGTGACTGGTTTGGCTTGTCTTTGCCACAAATGTGAACCTTTTCTGAATCAGGCATTTATTTGATAATGGACGTTTCTCCTAAGCCCCGCCTTGGATAGTTTTCTAAGGTTCCACAAGACAATAACGTAAACGTACACAAACATGTACACATTTGATGTGACAAGTGTATATTTCTGATTCTGTATTAATTGTTCAGTTGTTAATTTTGATAGACATTCTGAGAAGGTCTAATTTGTTGGAATCCATTAGATCCATTTTCCATTGAAATCTTAATCTACACAGATATATTTTATCAGATAATTAGATTATTCAGTTATGTAAAACCAGAGCCTTTACATTACCTTGTAAATTATATTTACTATTTGGGTTTTCGTGTTAACCATACCTTTTATACTATTAAAACACTGTTATTATTGTAAAAATTTAATATTTATTTGTATTTTCACATACAATTGTTACAGTTTTATCAATACAGACACATTTTAGTGAACTCAGATAATAGTGGTATAATTATATCACTACCTTAGTAGCAAAGTAGTAAGTGAGGTTTGAACCTGCTTGTTTTGAAACAATTGTTTTTCATACTTCACAAGACTCTGGTAATAGTAATGAACATGATATTGGTCTAATATGATTAATATTGGTGAAGGTATTGTATGTTTTAGTGTATCTAACATGTTATTACGTTTCATGTTTTTTACTTCTATTTTCTGTCTTGGATTCTCCTTTTAATTGTTTATATTCATATACAAGATACCCAGACTACAGTATTTTAAAATGAGAGTGATACCAATTTTAGCAACACTCTGTTTTGCTAACCAATTTTTGACAATTATAATACCCTCCATGTTGCTTATTTCTCAATTGAAAATAGTGTTAATTTTTGTTACAAATATGATATTCAGTTTTGTTTATATATAACAGATTATTGTGCTGAAATCTACATTATAATTTGTAGCATGTTATTTTACATTATTACTTGCTACTGTTAAACATATGTAGTTTCCAAATGCTGTTAACATCCAGTAGTACAAAGTATTGCATTGTAATTGTCATTTGATTTCTTTGTATTAATGTTGTATTTCTATTATATTATTTCCCTTTTTGTTCATTGTTAAACCTTCTACAGTAAGCTACTTTCTGTCTTGTCTTTTTCTCCCAGTGGTCCTGCTGTGAAGCCAATAATTTCTATAAATATTATTGTTGCTACCAACTATCTTTACTCTGGTTGTATTTAATGTTACAAATTATGTCATTAAGTTCTGCACTGCAACTTCTACAGTAAGCTACTTTCTACCAGTAATCTTGGCTACAGACACAATAATTTCTGCAAACCTGTGCTGTTTGTTTAAACTCCATACAATATTCAGTCATCGTTGTGTTTTCATGCTACTTCAATCAGTTTCAACTCAGGGGCAGATCCAGAAACGTACAAAAGGGTAGGGCGAAAGTGGGGCCGATCAAGATAACACTACTCTAGGGTTCCAGGGGAATTCCCCCGCGAAAATTTGGTGTTCTAGGTGCCCGAAAATAACCTCAGAGACGCTTTGGGCGATGATTTTTTTTTTCTTCTTCTTCTTCTTCTTTTTTTTTTTTTTTTTCTTTTTTTTTTTTTGCTTTCCCCTCCACCTTAAATTGCCCCTGCAAATATAATTTATTGCTATAATCTTTCTTTAGTTGTCTTTTTATACTACTGTAAATTTTATGTTTCAAAGGATACTAGTTTCATTGCTACCAACAATCTAATACTCTGGTTGAATCTAATGATAAATTATATCAGTAAGTTCTGCACTGCAACAGACGATCTGTGTACATTGTTTTCATTGCTACAAAACAATCTTTACTTTGGTTGAATTTAGTGCTACAAATTATATCAGCAAGTTCTGCACTGCAACAAACGATCTGTGTACATTGTTTTCATTGCTACAAAACGATTTTTAATCTGGTTGAATTTAGAGCTACAAATTATATCAGTAATTGTGCACTGCAACAAACGATCTGTGTACATTATGTTCATTTGCTACAATACGATCTTTACTCTGGTTGAATTTAATGCTACAAATTTTCTCAGTAAGTTCTGCACTGCAACAAACGATCTGTGTAATCTGGTTTCATTGCTACTAAACGATCTTTACTCTGGTTGAATTTAATGCTACACATTTTATCAGTAATTTCGGATCTGCAACAAACGATCTGTTTACATTGTGTTAACTGCTACATATGCTATCCTTTTTTATGTTTAATTCTACAGCAAAGGTACAGCAATCAATTTCATTTACAATTAGCAATGCTATGTTGATGAGGGCTCTGATTTACAGTATTACGTCCTCGCATAAAGGCACTTACAAGAAGCTACACTAATGTCAACATTTATAATAAACAAAATGTAACTTAATATATTTATATCCTACAATTTAAAAACAATATAATTTAGTGTATTTTGACAAATATTTAAAAATATATTTAACATTGCTATGATGAAATATTGTAACTGCACCTACAAAGGGTCACCCATTAGTACCAGCCGATTTGAATAAAATAAGCACTTATTAACGTATTGTATTTATAATATTAGAAAACTAGTATTTTACTATGTGAATGAAGATGTTTTTTAAATAATGATAATATATTATTTTAATATGTATATGGATGGCTAAGACAATTACAATAGTAAAGCAATATAGGTCTATTGTGTATATTTTATGCACACTGTTAGTGTATATTCACATTAATGCATTGTGAAAGGGAAGTTGTTATTACTTTCTTTTTAATCAAATGCGTCAGAATTTGTATGTAGATAATGCGATTGATTTATACAGTATGAAGCTACATTTAATTTCAATTTCATGTTATTTGTTATTCTGGTGAGTTACATCAATGTAGGCCTGTACAATAATAATGTCGTGAAAATGGCTTACGTTATTGTTACATGCGTCACCTCATAGTACGTCACCTTCGTGCCAGTCACAATCACAATGCATCGATTAGGGTGTAAATGATGGGTTGTAGTGCGTTCATTTTCTCCCAAAAACTTTCCATGTACAATTGCAAAATTGCATCCAGTTAGATTTCGATAACAGCTCAATGATAATTTTGCTATCGTCTCAATCAGCATTATTTTCTCGCTATTTGGCATATTCTGTAAAAATAATTGTACTACAAACGAAAAAATATATATATATTTCTTGCATTGACATGTAGAATTGCTAGCGTTTGTATTATTATTTTCTTAGTAGGCTTAAGTGGGCAATAACAGGTTTATATAGAGATAGAGAGACGAATCATATGACAGATTATTTCACAGTTGTTTAGGGTCTGCGTGCGGCTGATATGATTAGTTCTAAGTTTTAAACAGCGTTTAATATACATTGTGTTGCATTCCATAATATTTTTAAGACAGAGTATGGTCATAATGTATCTGAAAACATTTCATAATAATTACCCATAGGACCTAGTAAAATGTTGGTATTACTACAATGAAAGTCACTTCAAAGTTTGGATGTTAATACGATCCGATGTATAGGTTTTATGAGGGCGCTGTTAAATAATATTATTTTCTCTGTACAGTGTCACAGAAAAAAATTAATTTAAGAAGGGTTTTATCAGTCACACTTTTTGTAAATCACCCGGTTTTTTCTGTTATTGAAATAAATTGATGATATGACTATAACTGTGGCTTTTTTGTCTTTTATTCTTAAGTTGGTCTACAAAAATGTAACACATCCAATGTTTTGCAGATAAAACATTAACGTCCATAACAGCCTATCATTCTAGGGGCCCCCAAGGGGCCCTACCCATAGGTTCCTCGATTTAGCACCCTGACCAAAAAGGACTTTGTTGATAAATAACACCATAATGTGTTTTTGAAATCGACTGTTGGGCATATATCATATAACGATTAAAAGTCTATGCGTGATAACGATTTATCACAAATTCAGGGGAAAATATATTTATAATTTGAAGAAATTGGTTGTATTAAAACTAAAAACGGTGATGCAGTAACACTAATGAGTTACTAAAAATTGATCAGTAATGAAATGTTTGTGTAGGCAAAACACTTGCCCTTGGCTGTGGTAATGCACTTATATTTAGAATGCCTCTCACGAGAGTAGCTCTTCTTCAACGTGCTCAGAACACAGCATCAATCGTAAAAAAAAAAAACACGAACACATCACTCCAGCTGCATTGATTACCTATTCAATCCCGCAATAAATTCAAATTGCTTCTCGTAACCTACAAGACCATCAATGGACTTTCCACCTCCAGTGGCGTAACGCCTATGCGCTCTCATGTGGCGGTCCGTAGGGCCCCCGAATTCTAGGGGCCCCGAGGGGCCCTACCTATAGGTTCCTCGATCTAGCACCCTGACCAAAAGGACTTTGTTGATAACTAACACCATAAGGTGTCTCTGAAATCGACTGTAGGGCATATATCATATTATAACGATTAAAAAGAGGGGGCCCCTCTCGGCCCGGGACCCCACCAAATTTGTCCAAAAAAATTAAAAATGTGGATAAAAAGAAAATTATATACACAATTTTAAGTCTGTGAGTGCCATTTGTGTCTGAAATACTGTAGGACAGTAGGACATATATTATATCCAGTGGCGGAATAAAGAGTGAGGGGGGTGGGGGGGGGGGGTTGTCGGCCTCGGCCTGGAACTGCCGGCCCGGTACCCCACTAAATTTTTCCAAAATATTTTTTAACTGGAGATAAAAAAAAAAAAGTACATAGGCTATTCACAATTTTATGTTTGTGAAGTGCCATTTCCGGCCATCTAAAGGTGCCATATTCATAAATTTTCTTACCTCAGCCCTAACCATGGTGGGTCTGAGTTGGTATAGACTCAACTGTGAAAGTCCACCCCCCCCCCCTCCTCAATTTTCTGGATCCATATCATATCATTTATTCGTCGATGAAAACATTTAGAATAATAATGCACATCTAAAATCCCACGATGGAATTGGTTACCGGGGCCCCAAAAGGGCCCCCAGTTTCAGAAATACACAGGGCCCCGACCCCATCGTTACGCCACTGTCTAGGCTAGCAGGGCCAAGCCCTACTTACTTAATATTAGGCATGAAGGAATGGCATTGAATATGGTAGCCTGTGAACTAATTTAATTAAGCACATTTGTATTATTATTATTATTATTATTATTATTATTATTATTATTATTATTATTATTAATTAAAATAATAATAATAATATATTATTATTAGTATTAAAATAATAATATTAATTATTATTATTATATTATGGTTATTGAAGTATTTTGTGTAAGCCATTTCGGCCCTTAATTGAATAATAATATAACGTACGATGTAAAATAATGTACTCACTATAAATAGGGCCTATTTCATTAAGATATCCGGGACACGGGTGAAATATTTATAGCGAGTACATTTTACATCGTACGTTATATTATTATTCAATTAACAGAAATGGCTTACACAAAATACTTAAATAACCATAATACAGTAAGTCGTATATGGCCTTAACAACAGTGAATAGGTAGATACAAGCAACAGATGCAACATATTAAATCGATTATTATTATTATTATTATTATTATTATTATTATTATTATTATTATTATTATTATTATTATTATTGTTTTATTTTTATTAATTATATATAAATTCATTATTATTACTTTTTATTGTTAAATTATTGTTATTAAAATATAATTATTGCTATTATTATTGTGCATATTGTTAGGTAGGCTGACGTTACTCAATAACTCAATTTACTAGAACAATTCTTGTACAGTATTTGTTTATTTACATTTTTGTAAACTTTGAATGATACGACAGATAATTATTAAATAAAATGTTGAGTGACACTTGAATTTCATGTTGATTTTTAATTTTGCCTGTAGCCCATAACAGTGTGGTGGTGATGATTGTTAATTCAGTATAATTGCAGTACAGTATAATAATGGTTATACAAAACAATTTAATTAAACAATATAGAAATGCCAATCGGAGACTGGGTATTTGTTAAAAAAAGTCACAGGTCTTAATGCCAACATTTCTTTCGTGTATATAATTGCATATACATCCTACATAGAAATACTGTACTGTATACGCAATAACAAATAAAAAACACAAACATTGAAGTGTTGTATGACCATGAAATGTACCACCTCTTTTCATCATTATTACTTAGTCAAGATTTTTTATCATATTACTTAATGAAGATTAAAAATCTTGCTTAACAATAATAGCAACATTGTAATACATTACAGTATAATTACAGTAAAATAATACTAAGACTAATGATAATAATATTAATGATTATAATATTTATAATAATAATAATACGGTAATAGCAATTATAATAATATACAAATATATAATAATAAAATAATAATAATAATAATAATAATAATAATTATTATTATTATAGTAATAATAAAAAGAGTAGTGGTAATAGATGTAATTTTAGTATGCAAAAAAAATAGGTATCTGTGCTTAACAAATATTCGGCCTATACAATAATAATAATAATAATATAATACATATAATCATAGTTACCAACCGTCTCGCATCGTGCGGGACGGTTCTTCATTTCAAAGTGATTTTGGATGAAACACGCATTTTGCAGAAACACATGGGTGATCCTAAATTTGTCGCGCATTTAACGAAAGTTTATGCGTGATGACGATTTATCACAAATTCAGGGGAAAATGTATTTAAAATTTGAAGAAATTGGTTGTATTAAAACTATAAAAACGGTGATGCAGTAACACTAATGAGTTACTAAAAATTGATCAGTAATGAAATATTGTGTAGGTCTACATAGTTCGGGTGCTCAAATTAAACATAGGCCTACATTGAAATTCAAATTGGCTTTATTAATAATATTTTTGCTTATGTACCTGTATTATCAACAAACACTCCCTGAAATCGTTTTAAAACAGCTTAAAAATGCTCAGATCGTCGGAGCGGGTGGGGGTGGTTCCCTTGCCGCTTGACACCCCCCCCCCCCCCCCCCCCCCCCCAACTGTATAGTCACTCACGCATTTCAAATCTCTGAGGTTGGTAACTATGAATAAACAATCAACAAACTACCGGGTTTCTGGGTTAATTTGCAATTAAGGTACTACATGGTTCGACTATTTTATACTTAGGGGTTAATTTCTTTAAAATCGCCCTAATCATACGACGTCACGGACAGCGCCGGGGACGGCAACTCGATTTTGAGATTAATTTTCCGAATAAAGTTATACTAAATAACCTCTAATGACGAACTATTGTCTTCAGTTGTCTTTGTTGGTCATCCAACTGTCATTTTATCTAACGTTTTTCGGTGATATTGCCATTCTCAATAATCTATAAAACACCCACATAACAACGTCACGTCAGATCGATCGGTGGGGACGCCGTGGTGACGCCGGTAGGGTCAATTTTCGTCGGAAGGTATCAAGATGATAAAAAGTTTCATTGGATTAAATTCTTGCTTATGTTAACCATGCTTTCCTAAGATTATACTGACACTGGTTTCAAATGAAATAACTAACAACTTTGGTTTGTATCAATGTTTTAATAAGTACATAAAACTATGTCACAAATACGTATGCAAAAATGCACAGGGACACCACGCTGTTTTTGTATTTTTCTTGAAATCCGTATGCCTGATCACCATCATCATACACAGTATAATAGGTTCAAGTAAGATGTTTCAAATGATATAAAAATGTATGCAAAAACATGCCTTTGGAACATTTTTTTTTTTTTTTTTTTTTTTTTTTTTTCGAGTTTTATTTACCTTAACGTCGACTCCGTCGTAGAAAGCACCAGGATTAATCACGCCAGTATTTTTCTTGAAATCTGTATGCCTAATCACCATCATCATATAATAGATTCAAGTAAGATGTTTCAAATGAAAATTCATCGTAGCCATTAATTATTATCAATACGGTCCCGGCGTCATTCCTTTAATCGGGACGGTACATCTACTTTACCGCATGAGTTCACGATGTACACATGACATGGGTCATATCATGTCCCGAATTATAATTTGTATTTTTAATGTATTACTAGAGATAGGTCCCTGCATTCAACAATTATGTACTGTTATTTACTATCAACTATTGCCCCGGCGTCACTAATTTAGATCAAGGTGGTACGTACGAAATTATCTTCAATCACTTCCTGATTTCTCCGACGTGCACATGACAATGAGGACGCATACGTACCTCTCTCATTGTGTTGACGTTGGGAACGTTTTACCCTCCTATCATGCACGACAATACTTTCTTCCTATTTACTATATGTATATGAATGAAATACTAATATAGTTCCATGTATTTTAGAATTCTGAGAATTTTCATCGTATTAAAATTGTTATTTTTTTCAAAAGAAATATCATACCGACGTCATCTAGTTTTCTACACTAATTTAAGTGTATGGGTGAACTTGCAGGGTCTTTGTCTAATTATTAAACTTATGTCACCATAAGCTATAAAAATGTGTTAAGCATGAATCTGTACTTACATCAGTGGCGTAATCTACTAGGTGGGGGTTCCCCTGTCGCTTCCCCCACCCCACCTCCAACGCCAACTGGTAAAGTCACTCACGCATTTCAAATCTCTCAGGTTGATAACTGTGTAATATATCTTATATAGTAACAATATTGAATGTTCTTGTTGTTAACAACGATGATGATGATTACGATGACTTGTCGAATTCTTTTTTTTTTTTTTAAGATGGAGAAAGTGTTAAGGGAGATTCTTTCTGATGTCCATGTTTTCGTGGCGCATAGCAATGGATGTCATTTTATTCGAAACAACGGCGTTGCAGTAGAGGTGCTCCCTGTGCCAAATCTATTTTGCAATCATGAAGAAGCTGACACAAGGATGACACTGTGTGTGCAGCAAAGTCAAACAGTCACATTGTTGTCAATAGCCCAGATACAGATGTGCTTATTTACTTACGGAAATAATAATAATAATAAATATAATAATAATAATAATAATAATAATAATAATAATAATAATAATAATAATAATAATAATTATTATTATTATTATAATTATAATAATTATAATAATAATACCAAGTTATTATTATTATTATTATTATTATTATTATTATTATTATTATTATTATTTTTATTATTATTATTTTTATTGTTGAATATTAGCCGTATTAATTTTCATACTATTATTATTATTATTATCCTATTGAATATTAGCCGTTTAAATTAAACTTACGGAAATAATAATAATAATAATAATAATAATAATAATAATAATAATAATAATAATAATAATATACAAGTTATTATTATTATTACAGTATCCTGTTTTATTAGCCGTATTTATTTTCATAGTAGGCCTATCTATAATTTATCATTGCAATTTACTAGTGAATCTGAGATTTCATTATTCGAAATAGATACAATACTAATAACAATCCATCAAGAAAATGTGACTTTTACAAGAAAGCTGTTTTTAAAGACATATTGTATTATATTATAAACTCTTATTATTATGTTCTGTTTCGAAAATTACAGCCATGTGATGTCTAATTTGCTCATAAATCCTAATTTTAGACCATAAAAGGCCATTATTAAGGAAAAGGGGCCCTTAGCAACGAAAATACGTAATCCACTATACACATATTTCACATATAAACCAAGCTTGTATTAAATTTATTTTGTTTTCTGAAATTCATGTACTGTACTGTAGGTCTACTATCTTGAAATGAAGCCCCAGGGCTTCTCTTTTCGAAGCTAATTATTTTGCAAACTAAAAGAGGGGGGCTTCAATTCGAGATGGGCTTTATCTCGAGATAAGCCCACTGGGCTTCAATTAGAGGTTTTACAGTATGAGTCAAATGTGTACACTTAACACCAGGGAAGGTGTACTAAAGTTATCTTTCAGTAGAAACTTGAAAATTCTTCAGTGAGTAATAGGGGTCTTAGTCATTCGTCTACGCGGAATCAAATGTTCACACACGTCGAAACAAACTACCGTACTCGCGCGAATAAGCGCCCGGGCGCTTAAAATAATTTTTTGCACTTTTTGAGGGGCGCTTATTCAAACGGGGCGCTTAAAAAACAGAGTGAAAATTGAGGGGGCGCTTATGGAAATAGATGAAAATCGAGGGGTTCTTATGAGAACTTATTAAATCCAAGAGGCACATTTTGAATCATAAAAAACGATTAAATAAGGACATCAGGAAACTGCAAATTACGAATGGTACTGCGGCGGAAAATAATCGTCCAGAGAGCATGGCTTCTCATGACAAGAATGTTGTGAGTACAGTATTACATAACAGCAGAATAGCAGATGAAATTAGTGGTGGTGGTTAGCTTGTTCGCCATCGGTCGATTGAGAATAGCAGGACGGCATGATCATTGCAGGTTTTCTTGAAAACTTAGATGAGAATGTGTTAGAGGTGCAATTGTCGGAAAAGGAGTAGTAGGACTATGCTATATACAAATGAAAGAAGATGAAAGTTGGAAATATACTGTCTGTCTAGGGAGCTCTCATCATTCTGTCAAAGATAAATATCCTCATTTTGATATTGACTAAAGGAGAATGTGATTCCACTCCACACCTCAAATCATGCCAAAATCCACAGTCCCAAGATTGATCATTAAGTTATGGGGCGTTTATTCAAACGGGGCGCTTAAGGAAATTTTCTCGTTATGAGGGGCGCTTATTCGATAGGGGCGCTTATTCAAACGGGGCGCTTATTCGCGCGAGTACGGTGTTCAATTGTTTAGAATTAATCATTGTGTTTGGACCATTACTTTATAGTACAATTGTGGAGAGTTATTTGTTTTGTTTTGGTTTCCGTTTACTGTAGGCCTATGTAAATTTTATGTACTGTAATTATATAATATATAATATAATATATACCAATGGGATCTTGAATTCAGGAATGTTAATATCTTACTCAGTGTCATAGACTTTTGTATGGGTTGTCAACTGAAAGGGCGGATGTTCAAAATATTCTGGCAACAGCTATTACTGGATATTTCGCGGGAAATGGCGGAATTTGAGAAGAAGTTGTACGAGAAAGTGAGTATGTAAAACATGATTTTGGTTATTCAATTTTAGCTGTTAATTGTTTTGTTAGAGCATATTAACAAACTAAAGAGTAAGTTTACTGGAGAGAACCAGTTTAATAACGCTTCATTGGCTGATGAAATAGAGTTACATAATCTCTAGGCCGAACTTCGTGTAAACTCAAATTGCACGGGGACACTTACTTAGTGTTGATCTAGGCCTATTATTATTAATATTAGGCCCTGTCCTAGGCTAGCTAGCGTAGGTAGGGTAGGTTTAGTCTAGGCCTAGATCTGTGATTTAAAGCTATTTTCTATTAATGTTAATTGCAGTAAGTAATAGTTTAATTAGAATTTAGAATGCTAACTCCAGACGGATACACGTGTTTCTCGAAAATAATATTCTGCTAGGCGTAGCCTAGCTAGCCTAGGCCTAGGCCTAGGCCTCCTACCGAGGCCTATGCTATGCTAAATGAAAATAAGGAAATAAATAAGGCAATAATACTAGTCTAGGCCCTAGGCTCGCCTAAACTAAGGTAAGTAGGCCTCTCTGACTATGATTAGGGCCAATGGTCTTTTTCACGAATCGGTAAACATCGGATGACAAACATTGCGAATACCTGTTTTAATACACTACTACTTAGATAGGCTTTTCTTTTTCCATTTTGATTTCAGAGGTCAAAAAAATTTTCAATTTTTTTCAATCATATAGTGGTGTAGACTAGTCTTTTAAGAACATTTTGCTGGAAATTTTTTTTGTGATTTTTTAAATATCACGATGTCAGAAAATCAGCCCAAAAAGCATATCTTATTTCTGTTGGTTACGCACCGCTGATCGTCATTACTTCAAGATGTCTACCGATTCGTGAAAAAGGCCTGCGCAGATGATACCTCAAAAACTCACTCAAATATGTGTGGAAAATCGAAAAGAAAATTGGTGTGCACAAAATCGTAACTATTGCAAATGCATTGGTTATTAAGAGATTAGGCCTATTGCGATGCATTGGTCATATATTAAGAGATTAGGCCTAGGCCTAAGCATCATAATTTTCAGCAAAATGACACAGAAATCTGCTCTTATTTTCTGAAATGCGCAGATGGATTTCTGGTCCTAATTTTTGCAAGGAGATTATATTCCCTGTGCAGGCCTTATACTTTACAACAGTTTGGTACAAATAGAAATTTATTTTCCCCCACAGAGAATTAAAACAGTCTTCCCTGATAACATTAACTGAATGTGTTGTGAAGTCTTCTTACAGTAAATGATAATGGCAGAAATTGTGAAAGCTGATGAGAAAGTGGTTGAGACGGAAGCTGATGAAACAAAGGAAGCATCAACAAGTGCAAGTGCTGGATTGTCATGTAGGCCTAGGTACTCTGAGGGAATGGAGGTGCTGGCAAGATGGACTGATGGCCTCTCCTATCTTGGTACAATACAGAAGGTGCAGTATTACAAGATACAATACAGTAGAACCTCGTTTTTACGTACCCCAGTTATATGAACCCTCGGTTTTACGTACGCCTCGTATCGAAGATGACGTCATCAAAAACCCCGAAAATATTCAAAACAAACGGCCCTTTTCAGAGCAACCATAAGTAAAAAAACTATAACAATAAACAAACCATAATCCAACATATTTTCATTAAACAGCAACGTTGATTGAGTCTAATACCGGGTTGTTATAATCTAAAACCACGTGAACTGAGTGAGATGAACAACTACCGATGGTGCTCAAAATAATTGCTTTCCTCCTTAGCTTCGTGTGGCAAACCATGGACAATCTCGTCTGGTCGAATTTTCTACACGAAGCTGAGTAGACATAGTTACGTACACGAACGCTAATTGGTTGGCTCGCCCAGTGCATAGCACATGGTTGCTGTTTCACGTACACGAACGCTAGTTGGTTGGCTCACCCAGTGCAGCGCACATGGTTTTAGATTGTCTCAACAGGCCCAGACAATACCGCAGCTCTGTTGTTTAGAATAGGCATGAAGGGGAATTCCCAAGTTATACCTTTGTCGTATAGGTAATCTTACAATATTTTCATGTTCTTTAGTTAAATAAAGATATAAAGTGATGAATTAATGCACTAGACACATGGTTTTATTTGAACACTTTGACATCGTAAAGTGATGAATAAATACAATAAAAACACATAATTTTATTTGTAGGCCTAGAGGCTAGGTCTAGCCTAGGTAACATCGTTCGTTCATACATACGTTTATTGAGCGTTATGTACGTATTAGGTCAAAGGTTACCACAAATTTAACCCAACCTCTATTTTACGAATCCCCGATTTACGTACGCCCTCTGGTCCCGTACCGTACGTAAAATCAAGGTTCTACTGTATATATTTATTTGTGTTCACAACTTGGTTCACATGAAATTTGATTTCCAGATAATACAAATAAATCTCAAATGCATAAAAAGATGCAAAAGACAGGTGTCAAAGCATATTGCAATACAAATGATGGATCTTAAACTACTGTACATAAAAGGCTAACTATAACTACAAAGATATTCAAGAGACACAAAATTGCAAGGCATATTTTATTTTATAGACACCATCCAGATTGGCTGGCACTTAGAAATGCGCCAAATGTATCAATATTTACAGTTGCAAAGCATCAACAATTCCAGAATACATTAATACATGTATTTACAATTTTTTATAAATAAATGATGTAGCTTGGTTCTTTCATTCATTCATTCATTTCTAGTTTATTCAAAAACATCTAAAATGCTTCTAATACTATTGATATCTGAACATATGGTTTAATGAGCAAATAACAAATTCTATCATTTGTACAAAGTACCAAGCTTATTTAGAATTTTTTGTAGTACAATTTTAAAAAACGTTTTTTCTTCTACACAATTAGGTGGATACAGAACTTAAAAAATGTTTTGTTACTTTTGAAGACAACTCCGAACATTGGGTTCTGTACAAAGACATACAGAAAGGTTGGTTAGTAATATTGATATTATGAAGTTAACTTAGTAAAGGCATAAGTACAAATATGATTTATTAATAATAATAATGTAGTTATTTGTCAGTTTTCAAAGAAACTTTTATTTTCCATAAGCATTATAAAAAAATAGTTGTACGCATGTACAAAACTGCCATAATTTCATAATATAGCTAATAATCAGTGCATTGATGTTGAAACCTACCAGGTAGCTTACTTGCACTCCTTGGTGGTTAGAGCAACCATGGGTAAAGTGCTTTTTACCCTGTATTTTGCTAAATACAGGGTAAAAAGCCATTCAAAATATAGGTTAGAAAAGGAGAAAAAAATAACAAAAATGAGAAATGCAGGATAACAAAATAATTCCGATCACATTAAAGAACCATTTCTAATTTTTAAAATTTTATTAATGGTTTGACATGATTATTGTTTGTTTTAAGAAATGAATTACCTTAAAACTATCAACTGTGTTTACTGTGTGTGCTAAGTACATTAAACTACATTAACACAACCTACAACCTTTTTTTTTTCGACAGGTCTCCAGATGGGAGAAATAACATGTTCCCTTTGCCACAGTGGTGATTCAAACCTACCCAATGAGATAGTACTTTGTGATCACTGCGGTCTTGGTAAGTAACCACAAAGGGTTATATGATAAACTTATGTCACACTGACCTCTTGGATCCAGGTAAATGAGAGTTACACTAGTCAAGTCTTAACAATACAAGGGCTCTAACAACCATAAATGCTTTAAAGTTAAAGAAAGTTTTTTGTACCTTTAATTAATTGAATTTTAACCAACCCCCTTTGTAAAATTGTGAGAGTGCACAATACATTTAACAAGGTTTAAATTTCATTCAGGATAAATTGGATAATATATATACACAATTATTTCAGAATCACAATCTAAAAATAAGGGTTGGAGTTTGAAAAGTAGATTTGAATACAACTTCCCTTGCTTTATTTTGGCAAGTCGAGTGGCCGAGCGGTAAAACGGGCGCCACTAACTACAGCCTTAATATCAGCGCTGGTTCCAGTCGCTCCTCGCCCAGGGTTCAGTTGGTAGAACTAAGTCTTCTTGGATAAGGACTTAAAGTGGAGGGCTAGTGTACACATCTGGGGAATATATGCGCCTCTTTACGGCTGCTAGGTAGTCTAGGACCGCACTCATACGCAGTTCAGCACAATGACGCTGCTAGTTATGGGTTATTCTCCTACCTTTACCTTTACTTTGTTCATCATAGGTTATCATCAGAAGTGTCATCAGCCTGTAATACATCAAAAGGTTTTGTTATCGGAAGATGAGCCGTGGGTCTGTCGTCAATGTGTGTTTGTCTGTTCCCAAAAGGTAGATAAAATGTTATTATAAAATTCAACTTAATATACCAAAATAGTTCACAGATAAACTTTTGATCAGTTAGCATTTAATGTGTAGTAATCAGTGCTATATTTACAATAGTTGAAATTTTATTCAACAAGGTGACTGGTATGGCCTTTTGACAGTATGGCAGAAATGTATAAACTATATTAGAGTTTTTACGGTCCTTAAAAGCACTTAAAAGTCCTTGAATTTGAGAATTATTTTCAAGGCCCTTGAAAGCTCTTGAAAATTGATGTTCGTACTTGAAAAATTCTTGATAACAGATTTTCCAATTTTATATTTTTAGAATCGACTTTGTGTAGTAATCACTAGAAGATGTATATACACCTGTACATATCATCATCATTTGTTTTCTGCTTCACAGCAGTTAATTTCAACGATTTTCTCTTTCATATGATTTCAATTTCATGACGGCATAGCTTTCATTTGTTTCCTTCAGGTTACTTAACAACATTACTCTTTTCCTTCCTGAAGGCTGCTTTCTTTCCATTATTCCTTCAATAATATTTCTCAAAATATCAACGCCTATAAGTATACATATATCAGTGACTAAAATTTACCATAGAATTTAAAATGTTGTTAGAGGCAGTATTCAAATAGCAGCATGTAACAGTCCATAAGAAAGGTACAGAATAAAGGGTCTAAAAATATATTACAATAAATATTAACATCTTTGTTTCCTGTGTTAGGTTGGAGGTGCTACCCGCAGGGGAACCGCAGGTAAGTAGATATGAATGATTCAAATTAATGTTTTATTTATTTATTGAACACTGAAGAGAATATTTGAAGTGGTTGTTCAAACAACAAACAAAATTGAAGCTAACCTCTCATTGTGCAATAGAAAAAAAATATCAGCGATATCTAATTGAAGTGGCCATTCCATATGACAAGTTTAGGGTTAGATTTTGCTGTATAAAAACTCCAACCAAGCTGTATTACCTGAACATGCCCTGTTAATAGGCTGGTATAGTTGTTCATTTGAAGTTGAGACAAGTAGGTTTTGGCCTATGGTTTGTTGGCTTGGCAATCCACATAATTTTAGCGGCTACTAAACTAAGCTATTTTAACAGATTTCCAAATACAAAACATACAGAAATACACAAATTAACATTTTATGTACAACTTTTTAATACTGATCAAGATGCTTAACATATCATATTAATTATGTTAATGATTTAACTTCTAATTTTCTCATTATAGCAAAAGTATTTGAAGAGATGAAAAGATCTCTTCCATACAGGGTAAGTTCAAATGTGTTTGAGATCAGAAATATGAAAGTAAATAGTATTCAATGCTATATTTTAGAATTTGATTGGTTTTTTGTTAATTTCTACTAGACTTTAAAAATACAGTTGTTGCTACTGGATACTAGAGTATATTACCATGTAATGTATCTACAATACGTTGCTACATAAATAGACTGCACTAAGGATTAGATTTTCCTTTGCTCTGAATTCGTTTAATGTTTTCCATGTACCTTTGTGTTTTTAGTATTTTTTTTTTTACATATCCTTGTTGGTCACAGTAGCAGCATCAAAGATGCCCTGATGAGGGTTCCAGTGTTCCCGGCACACCTACTTTACTCCTACCATGATTGGAGCAAACTATGCTCCACTTGATGCCTAAAATGGGACATTCAGACTGTAGAAATGTTTTTTTTTTTTTAAAGCGGTGTTCCCTTATGAACTGACTATCTTCTTCCCCATCATGGTCCAGGATTCCCTAACAGCCGTCCTGTGCTGCCCTCCACCCGTCATTGAGGCCGTCACCTGTTAGTAAGACGAGTCTTTTTAACCCATATCCCAAGAACCTGCCCTCTGCCAACAATGATAATTTTAGATAAAAATTTATTCCAATTGGGAAAAGAAATAATTTTTAATTCTGTTTAGTGTTACTAGCACTCTATTAGTTTCCCCCACCTTTAAGTTGCAATTGACACACTTAGTGAATTAATCAAATAAAAATAAATATTGGCTCAGCCTCTATTATGGTTTGAACATTAGACATAGTAATTGTTATTGTCGTGATAGAATAATAGACAATAACTGGATTTGACAATAAAAAACCGTGTTTTGTTTTTTGGGTGAGGGTGGAAATTAAAAAATATATTTAAGGTGGTTAATTTGTTTTTGTATTACAGTACTCGTACCATATTTGTTGTGTGTCTTTTACAGCTTGGGAGTCTTCACTGGGACAGTAATCATCGTACCAATGTGGAGCAATGTTACTGCTATTGCGGTGGACCTGGAGAGTAAGTTTGTATTCATTCATTCCAGATGCAAGGTCTGCTTTTATTTATTAAGGTCACCGATTCATCAAATAAAATTAATATATAATACTGTAGTAAATTACTACAACTAAATTACTGCAAATAAATTACAAAATACGTTGCCAAACCAACCAGGAATTTTTAATGAAGTCATGTAATAGAATTCTATAAAAACAAACATGTAAAACCCGGTGATCTAGTATTTAGGGAAGCTGATGTCAATCAAGTTTTTGACGTCATTAACCAACTTAATGTTAACAAAGGAGCTGGATTAGATTCCTTACCTGTTAGGTTTGTTAAGGATGGTGCTAAGAATATTGTTCAGCCGCTCACATCTATTATTAATTTATCTATTAGAACTGGATGTATTCCTAAGGACTGGAAATGTGCTAAGTTAGATGCTGGGAATTATCGGCCTGTGTCTTTACTCTCTGCTATTTCCAAAATTGTTGAACGTATTATATATGATCAATTAATGAGCTACTTAACTGAAAAAAATCTCCTCTACGATTTCCATTCGGGCTTTGGGCCATCATTCTCTACTGACACTTGTTTGATTCATCTGTCTGATTACATACGTAAAAAATGGGATAATGGTGAATATACTGGTATGTTAGTCTTAGATTTAAAAAAAGTTTTTGATACCGTTCATCATGATATTCTTTTGTATAAATTTAAAGAGCTTTGGGGCTATCTGATATCTCTATTTTATGGATGCAATCATACTTACGGGGAAGATGTCAAGTAGTTGACATAAACGGTACTAGATCCCCTATGCTAGAAACGAAGTGTGGTGTGCCACAAGGCTCAATACTTGGGCCTCTCCTATTTCTAGTTTATGTCAATGACATGCCATCCTCCGTAAAATGCAAATTATTATTGTATGCTGATGATGCAGCGTTAATGGTATCAAGTAATAATGTAAAAAATATTGAAACTGAACTAAATGAAGAGTTAAAATCTATAAATAATTGGCTTGTTGACAATAAATTAACGTTACATTTAGACAAAACCGAATCCATACTGTATGGAACACGAAATATAAGTAGAAAACAATCAAAACTGGATATTACCTTTAATAAGTAAATGCCAGAACCTGTATCAAGTACCTGGGTCTTGACCTTGATCAGCACCTTAATGGTAAATCCACTGGTACGAAAGTTTTAGGTAAGGTACATGGTAGACTTAAATTTCTTTTCAGAAATAGAAAATATTTAACGTATAAATCACTCAAATTGCTTGCGTC
>NW_022691310.1:613071-629800 GCF_011630105.1 Anneissia japonica
CTAACCAATTTCATAACTATAATACTAGATTTTCGACTTCTATAATGACAATTTATAAACAAAAATCTGGTACACATAGTAGATTCTCATTCATCGATACCGCAATCGATGAATGGAATAAATTACCTTATTATGTTCAAAATTTACAATCCATATACACTCTTAAAAAACTCATAAAAAGCCATTATTTATCTGAACTTTATTATACATAGCTTTATTTATTTATGATGTCTTTTTTTGATTATTGAATTTGACTTTGTTGTTTTGATTATGTATTATTCTGTAATTTACTGTAAGTATTCCCATTTAGGGACTACAGTGGAAATAAGTTGCTTTTTTGTACTTTTCTGTGTTTTTATCCTTGAATGTATTTTACTTATAATTACTTCCGAATGAATAAATAAAAATTGTAATACCAATAAAATTATGAATTAAATTATGAATTACAATGTTTTAACAGAGGAAATAAATGCATGCACTCAGTTTCTCACTAACATGCAAATTTCAGAACTATATAGTTATTCTTTATTGATTTTATTTTTCCTTATAGCTGGTTCTTGAAAATGCTTCAGTGTTGCAGATGTAAACAGTGGTTCCATGAAGGTAAGATCAAGTGCAGCCTGTTATTTGATTTTCTAAAGCCATACCGTAAATGCTTGAATAAACGCCGTAGTGCTTGTATAATACTTGGAGGCTTCATGCGGCGCTTATTCAAGAGCATTGCTTATTTCGAGGGTGGCGCATATAAAACAATATTGGCATGGCGCTTTCCTTGCCCTTTCCCATGTTACCTATCTCGCTTATTTTGTTGTTGTTTTTTTGACATAATCGTATTTTCATATTTCGGTAGGCCTATCATAAGTCCTAGTCATCGTAAATAAACGTTTATAAAGAAATACTTGTGTCTTCATTGTGTTATTCATTCATTTAAAAACTGTATACATATGTATTTCAAACCCTGTTGAAATGAAGTTTTAAAGAACTGGTCTCACAACATAAAAAGTGAAAATTGCTTACTTCGAATTTTCAACTGTCATCCACCAACCCTTTTTCAAGAATGAAGAAACCGGTGGAGTAAAACCCTAGTCACATGACAGCGGAGAAATGTCTGAGTCACGTGGCGTGATGACCAGCTGATATATTGCGGGGGGGGGGGGGGGGGTGCCTGCCTTTGTCCTTATTGAGATCTGGGCTGGTAGCTGTAATATAAATCGATTCTTTGACACCCCGTTGAAACAATCTGGACACACAATTCAGGATTTTTACTTCATCAGGGTCGAAATTAGAACCATTAGTGTTAGCATATGGATACCATCTGGAGTCGTCTTGCATGTGTTTTCTTTGAGACATGCCTGCAAAGGTCTTTCCGTCTCACCAACGTAGTGGGAGTAGCAGTCTTCACACTGAATGTGGTAAACTACACATGATCTTGCCCCTTTGAGAGGTCTGTCTTTCGGAGACACTAGCATACAGTAGATCTGATGGTGTTAACGGGACATGTTTGAACCATGATACCAGCTTGCCGGATCTTCCTGCTGAGCACTTCAGATATGCCTTGGGTATACAGGAGGGTGACATGTCCAACCGCTCTTGCGGTAAACGCTAAACGTAAGAGAACCATCAGGGTGTCTGGTAATTTGTGTCTAACATAGCATTTGGTTAAATTTATGAAAAAAACCCTGTTTCTCAAAGTGTTTCATTACACACACTAATATACACTCTCAATTAAGCGCTGCGGTGCTTAGTGAAAATAATCAGGTTTGGTGCGGCGCTTGTTTGAGCATTTACGGTGTCCATATTATCAAATTGTATTTGTCAAAAAACTTTTGTATGCCCATGATGTGCCTATATCAGGTGATGATGTGATGTCGTCGTAGCCATATCTAGGCATGTCACATGTTTCATCAAATAATATTTGATAGTCTGGACAGGGCTAAATAAATAAATAAATGTTGAAGAGTTCGTCCAGATTTTAACAGTGTTTAAATATGCAATATCCATGCAAGCTATATTTGCTTCCTTATTCAAGAGAGTTATGTAAACACCTGGTAACATAGTAAACTGGTCTCTTTGCAGAATCTGGCAACGTGAGTGGATAATAATGCACATTGTGTGTTTTTTTAATCATTGTTACTTTCAGCTTGTGTGCAGTGTCTGGAGATGCCTATGCTGTATGGGGATAGGTAAGTATTTTGTCTCACATTTTCTCTCAGTATTTCACCCTTCTGGCATACTGTATATATAGATTCTTTTTGGTGTGAATCACACCAATAATAACCAAATAAATCCTTCTGGTTTTCAATGGGATCCTTTGGTTTTGAATTGGGCAGTACACCAGAAGGCAACCCCCCGGTACTCTATTCAGAATAGGGTGATTATGATACGTTCTTTAACTTCAAAATGGGTCATGTTGCACACATGACCAACACACCATTTCCAAGCACAAGCAAGGTGAATACATGTAGTCTCTCTCAAAACTCAATTTACAACCATTTGATTAAAAGCCCAAGATTTACCACGTCCTAAAAATATGATCATTTTTTTTTTGTTTGCAGATTTTTCATATTTGTTTGTTCGGTCTGCAATCGGGGTCCAGAATATTTGAAGAGGCTGACAATGAAATGGTAATAGGGAGCATTCGATTTGCACGACAACATGATGTTAGAACTGATTCACTTATGCGTGACTGTCCCACGTCCTCTGCACAATTTACAAATTGCGTCCTACAACAAGAACTCTAACATTGTCTCATGCACAGATGGCTTATTATTGATGTCCTTACATTCTACATCATAATGCCGTCATGCAATCGAAAGCTCAATAATTTTAAAAACTAGTGAAAACCTGTATTATTTTACTGTTTGTACACATTTTTAGATTATTATGAGATTTATGTGTATGAAAATATTCTATTAAATAAATTTCACTTATAACCTCCATCAAGAAGGTTATGTATACACCCCTATCTATCTGTTAGCAAGATTATGCAAAAACTAAGGAATTGGATCATCATAAAATTTAGTGGAATGTTACATAGTAATTTTAAAGAAAAAGATGGTTAACTTTTGGAAGAAAGGGTCAAAAGACCAACTGAATGTCACAAGAATTTAATTTTTGTCTTCCCCCCCCCCCTCCTTGCACTTACCCTCGAGCATAAAAGAAAAAAATGGTATTGCTCATGCGTCCTGCATATTGTTTGGCATTCAGGCACAGGGCGATTGTATGCACTCTAATAAGTGACTTCTCTAGTTACACCTGTAATTTTTGACATCCATTAGCTTCCATTTAGACAAAGAGCAAAATATAAATGACATGACCCATATATATTTAACTGATCTTGTACATTATACAAGCATTGCCTACACTAAATCAGATGCTTGTTGAGTACAATACTGCACATGTAATCACTGCCAACAGTTTTCCACCTCTACAAATACCCGCTTTCTTTGGGGACTTCTTAAACAGTACTTATAAAAACTCTTGAAAATTTACTCGCACTTATTTTTGTTGGTCTTGGGTTACATTGAAAATGTTTTTCCTTGTAAAAAAACTGTCTTACTAAAGTGTGTAAGCTCAACCCTTGAATTCCAAATGTGTTATGTGTTTTTTTGCTGTTTGTTTTTGGGAGGTGGTGGGTAAGTGGTGAGCTTTGAATAATGTTATCCAGATTTTTTAATTTCACATTTTTAACCTATTTTTCATTAGGGGTGATGTTGCGCATCTTGTACTCTATAATCTAACATTATTGCATAAAAAGAAATATTATGATATTGAAGAAGAAATTATTCCATTTCTTAATGAAATTTGGGACAGACTGCAAGCACAAAATGTAAGTTTTATATGTTGATTCTTTAATATATATAGTTATTAGTTAATTTTTGTCATTTGTGTACGCTTGTTTATACTTATCTTGTTGATTGACACTTAATTTATTTTCGATGACAATGAACAACAACAAAACAAGTATAATCTGTTTTCATTAATTCCTAATATTCCTTTATAAGTATTTTTAATTTATTTTTTTCAGCTTCATCCTAGTTCCAGACTTGAAAGACCCCGATGTATTTTAGAAGCATTATCGTCATCAAAAAATAAGTAAGAAAATTGTAACTATGGTGACTAATTGCCTGGGTTTTTTTATAGCATAGATTCTTTTCCTTTTGCAGCTGTTTTGCTCACGTTATTGATTGATTTAAAAAGAAGTGTTAATATTTGGCTAATGTAATGTAATTTTGATGATAATTTTATGGTAATTAATTAACCAAACAAATAACAAGTTATGAACCTGAATACAACATTTGTGTGTTAGGAAGTAAGCCTTGAACAGGAGGAATATTTAGGTGTTAACTGAATTTGAGGTTGTAAAGGTTCATTAAAAACATTCATTACAATCCCAGAGCTCTGTATTTATTTCTTGCTAGTACCTGTGCCAGGTTTGTTTCTCATAACTAAAAACATTTTTATTCCCCAAGTCCCATAAACAGTAACTTTGCTTTACAGATGATAAGACATAAAACGCATTAAATTGGCTCAGCTTATTAAAGACATTTTTATTTTACAAGAATCTAACATTCATAATTTTTTTGTTCATAAGATTTCGTTGTGGAAAAGAAGTTAAGAAGAAAAAAACCATTTGGGGGTTGAGAATTCGGACACCACCAATCCAACCCCAAGTTGTCTTGCCAGCTATTGGACAAATCACAGAAGAAGTTATGAATGACCTTCAGATGAAGGGTCGAAAGGTTGTGACATTTGTCCCAGTTCAAAGGTAAATTTCCACCATTTTCATTTATTGTAGAACAATTACAAGCATAACTCCATTTTAAAATTTGTTTTCCTCATTTTAATGTTCTCTCTTTTTAATGTTTTTAATAATGTGTGTTCCCTTTTTTCAACCTGCGTGTCATTGTTTTCTTTGTCTCCTTTTTTATGTATTCTTTTATGCATTAAAGTGATAATATATTACTGTACTAAGTACTGATATAAATTTAAATACAAATTAAAAAATAAAGATTAATTGTAGCTTTACTGTGATAAATATAAATAGAAAATTTGTCATTTTTAAAGACAAATATTTGTTATCCAGTTCGTTGTTGCAAGATGCCCAATTTATTTCACTTATGGTAATATAATAATAATTAACAATACTGTAATATAGAATAATATTAAACACTGTAGAAACAAGAAAAATCATTTTCTATTTGACCTTTTAAACAAAATTAGAAGAAAAATGAATAAGCATACACACTTTATATTTATACATGCATGTTATGTTTGAGTAAAGTGATCAAACAGATCCTTTCTGTGACACCCAACCACAAAATGAGTCTTGTTGCATCAGAGACTCGAAAACTAATCACCCACCATCATTAAGTATGCAAATAATAAATGTTTAGCTAGAGGCGGTTTGGTGCAGCGGGAATGGTTTGGTTTCCCAACTTCCAGGTTGGGGTTTCAATCCCACGCTGTGCATTTCGCTTGTGTCCTTGATCAAGGCACTTTATCTGCATTGCTTCTCTCCACCCAGGAGTATAAATGAGTACCTGGTGGGGTTGCCTGCTCCTCCGCTGATTACTAGCAGCAACATTTAAAACATGTGGACCCAATGACCGGGGAAAAGAGAACTGCGCTTTATAACCTCAAGGAAGAGGCGAATTATAAATGCCCGTACCAGTACTAGTACCAGTGCAATGAGAAGAATATTTCGTGAGCTTAAGGGTTGATTTTACATTCAATGAGGCTGAGCCATGTCCATCTTTCAACGAATTAAAATTTTGCACATTACTATTATTGATATTTATATTAATGATAATATACCCAATGTCACAAAATCCACTAATCAAATAATAAGGATATATTCTTAGATGTGTAATTAATATTTTGAAATTTAAATAGTTATGATATCATTTAAGAATTGGGGTATGGCCTTTAAAACCAGACTCTGGAGGAAAAAAAAAGGTTTAATATGTTGCACAACTACAAAAAGTTGGGGAAAAGGTTGGTTACGCCCTTTTTTACCAAGTTTTTTAAAAATCTGTAACTCATGAACCAAGTTTTTTGTCAAATATGCATTTTTTGTCTTAGTAAAATCAGTGGTACAAGATATCAAAAAAGTTTTTTCTCTGGAGCCTGGCTTTTAAATATGAAATATGTATGAAAATGGAATTATTAAAAACAGATAAAAACATTATAGCCTAAATGTGTAATTTATAATATTTTTGTAATTTACAGTAATTCACCCGTTCCACTGCTGCGCAAAAGGAAGTCCAACGGAGAAATAGACAAACGTACGAAAAAAGCAAGGAAAATGCTGGATGGTGAACACAGGGTATGATGAGAGATTCCATTTACTTCAACATGTAGTAGACTGAAGTAGTTACCAAATATGTATTTTTATATGTCACCACCTCTAGCAAAACCCTACATTTGTCGCAATTACTTATTTTGCACAAGCACCCAAAATGTTTGCGAATCAGGATTTTTGACAATTTCAGGTTTTTGCTGTTTCTAAAAGTAGATATTGAAGAACATTTCTGCAAAATATCAATTACTAAATCTAACTGAAAATTATATTGAAATTATTTTTAAATTACAAATCTTAATGATAAAATACTTTGCTGATATCCGATGAATTAAATATTTATAGCTTCGCTATTAAATACTCAACCAATCTCTGTTAAATAGACACTGTTTTCATGCAGAATGTAAAAATACCAAAATGTCCAAAAATGGTGGGTTTTTTTAGAGCCTGCCACATAAACATTCATATTGACACAACAAAATAAAAGGTAGGTTGTCATTAATCATCCAAAAGCTGGTAAATGTGTTAATGTGTGGTGGTTGGTACCTGTTGTTCCCATTAATAATAGTATTTTGTCGGTCTTATATAGCGCTTCATGCATAAATCCTCTAAGTACCTCACATTACTACCCCTGTCATTGGATCAAACATGTATGGAACACATACTCAGCTCCCTGGGGAGAATTCCATAATATTACAGCTAGTAATCAGCGCAGTTGTGTTCAAACCTACCAGGTACCCACTTGTACTGCGGGTTGGAGAGAGGCAACCGTAGGTAAAGTATCTTACCTAAGGACACAAGCAATGTGTCTCGAACTTCCGATCCTGCGATCAGAAGTCCAAAGCCTTTCACGCTGCACCATACGCCCCCATTAGAACAGCAGATGAAAAAATATATAACATTATAAATGCTTACTAAAGTATAATAAAAGATATATATAAAATTAAAAATTTTTCCCTACAGAATTCAGTAACAGCCATCTCAAGTAAAAACAAAACAAATACAAGCCTCAATGGAAGGTGCAACACAACCAGTTTTCTTAACTCCATCCCTGTTGGTGGGCCATCTGTCTTGGATTCCATTCAACCGCTAGAGACATTCCAGTGTGGTGACAGTTTGTTACCAGCTACTTCTTATGCAAACAGTACAAGCGCATCAGATAGCAGCTCCGTTGTATCGATGGCAAGCATGACCAGTTCCGAAATCCTTTCAAGGCGAAGAAAACGGCAGAGAAAATGGAAGAAGTTTGTCCCTGAGCATGATCTTGAACTTGAAAATGGTGAAGATATTGCCAACAACTTCACCGTGGTAAACTCTAAAATAAATGGTCTTTCAGAGACACAACTCTCGCTATCTGATCTCAAGCAGTCAATCAAATCATATTTTGGAGTGGAGAGCCGTATCGCATCTGGTGAACAATATACTATACATGGCAAAAGGACCACTGAAGATGGACAAGTACAATATCTCATTGAATGGGATTCTTGTCCTTAGTATTAAAGAAGATCGCATACGATAACCAATTATATGCAAGACCAGAATACTGTACATTGGCATAAACCATTTTACATAAAATAAACTGAAAATTGATGGATTTTGTATCATGTGACATTGGTTATTTATACCATTTCGTCACTCCTGAAGATTTAGTTCCATTTGTGCATTTTTTGTTCTATTCGTTTTGTCCCATTGCACGCCTCGACCTAATACAATCTTTCTGTTAGTTAAAAAACGATGGACTGTTTCCATTCAGAAGAAAGGTAGACTGAACTCTATTTTTTTCCTTAACTTATTAAATGACAAGGACCTATTTTAGTTGTGTTATAAAACAAATAGTAAATGTTTTGTTATTCATACAATTGCACTCAAAACATTAATTATTTGTATAACAATGCACTGTATGTGTACAATCAGATATTCATTTGCTTATATTTATATGTAGTTTTCCCTATAGCATTATCTTATTTTGCCTTTCGTTATTCGTAATGTATGTACTGTATAATGCATAAGAATGTATAATTATTATCAGCACTATGCTCCTTTTTAGACATGCATTATACCTTCAATTCTACCCAACACAAGTTTCAGGCACTTATTTTTAAAATTTATTTATCTCTGTTCTCTTTTACAGTTTTTTGACATTCCACAGTATAATAACCATATAGTACATCTTTAAAAAAAATTAATTCTGATATTTTTTAGGGAGATTGTTGAATATTCATTATGTTGAATTGTGTTACTGTTAAGCCCTGTCTAAGTTATAACATTTTCCTTGACAAAAAACTGCTGTATGACCATATTTAGTGTTGTAATGTCATCGTGACCATATTTAGGCATGTCACATGATTTAATGGTTTCTACGGGGCTTTACAGTATATGCATTATATTGCATTAGAAATAACTTATTTTGTTCAAAATTGATTACAGTATTGCAAATCCCTCCTTTCCGCTCTGGCCAGATGCAATACTTATTTCCTTATTGTCCATATCCAGCCTCTTGTATCCCTAGTTAAAAGGTGCTTTATAAATTCATAAGTTTTTTGAGTGTTAACTTGTGGTTCACCAAAATCAGAACCGAGCATTACCAGTTTGATGGGAGTGTTGATGTTTATCGTAAGTGCTTTGGCATTTCTTTGAAGGGAATATTTACATTATAAATTAACGATTTTTCAATATTAAAAATGTTAATAAGAAAGATGTTAATTTTTGGTGGTTTTTTTTTTATGAGCTGACACAATATGAGTGGTTTATGTGTTGCATTACAGCATTGACAGAGCCTCAGAATGCTATAGAAGACCAAACTTGATCTTGCAATGTAAAAGTCTACAGTACTTGAGTGGATTTTCTTAGGTAACTTGCAGGTATAATATTTGTACTAGTAACAACTTTAAACTAATGTTGGAAGGAATAGTTGTTTATTCAAGTCACTCTCTCACAGGTAATTAACTTAAGCCCACGAGAAGAATTAAATTTGAAAAGGGAATATTTAGTGTACCGTCCTCTCATTGGCTATGCCCATGCTTGCTTGGCACTAGATTAAATTACTGTATAAAAATTCTTCATTTAATTTGCTTGGCATTATTTTTAAATATTTAATTTAGATGCTATGGAAATGTGTCTTGTACATCTAGAGCATTAAGCTGGGCACACATTGAGTTCAGTTGGTTGACGAATCCATCTCCGCTCTGAGCGCTTAACGACATGATGTTGTCTGCTGATTGTCCGTAGCAGTCGGGTGGATCGACATTGAAAACATGTTGTACGTGCAGTGAAAAGCCTGGTTTTTTAACAATCTCTACACTGCCGCTAAAGTGTTTTCAGTGCAATTATTACACCGCGTAGCAGTCCCCAAAGGCTCCCTGATTCGACCGACCAATCAGCATAACTACTGTAAAAGCTGTCAGTGATAGCGTGTAGCGATAGTATGGAAACGATGCTTAAGCATCTGTTGGCGTAGTGTATGCCCAGCTTACGAGTAGTTTAATCATCAATCAAATATTATTTAGGGACTTTTTCACAATTTGTTCAGGTCTGAGTGTTCCTAAAATATTTTTTGTACTGTATATAAAAATACTTTTTATTAACCAACTGGGCCATTGAATCCTAGAAAACATTTCAATACCCTATACAGTATTTATATTGTAATATGAAAGGTAAAATCAGGGAAATCCTGTAAGTTAAATTTAAAACTGCTTTTTCTTGCCTAATTAAGCAATGTCTCCCATGGTACCATGTCAGATTGTGCTGAAAAATCCCAGTTGCAGTGGAAAATTTCAGAGTTTATGTCCCTTTACCTATTTAGTGCCACGCCCCTTTTTTGCACTAGCGAATTGCCGCAATGTGCATTTATTAGAAGCTTGTACTGTTACTAAATTTAATTTTTCTCCAGCTTATTACAGTCAGTGTTTCTGATTTAAAATATTAATTCAGGCGTATGTTCATTAACGAGAAGGCTTATTGGAAACAATATATGAAATGACTTAGTTTAGAAATATGTATGTCTGACATACACATGCAGAAGCCGCTGGTGGTTTGCAATGGTGAGTGATAATATCTATGCAATGAATAATCACATTATTATTATTATCACGTTTATTAATAGAAATTGAGGTTCAATCAAAATAAATGACTAAAACATTAAATTATGTATTTTCCGAAATATTCTTCCAGGTCGAGTAGAAGCTTCATATATTCTGTATTTACGTGCGTTTGTTCTACATTACATTACAAATGCGTGATATTTAATTTAGTGTGCATTTTGTTCACTACATTACATTACACGGCATACATTTACGAGTGCAGTGGCATTTCCAGATAATCCAACAAAATGCTTTGCTAGCTCCTTAATCATCTGGCGACTTGCAATGAGAGATAAATAATATTTTGTCTGAAGTCTGTCAGATTTATTACCATTTTTATTTTGTTTTTATTCGGTATCTGATTAAAAAATAATACCCAGACGATCAGTTACTGATAATGATATTACTATCTCCTGAAAAAGCCATTCCAGTATTTTTTGATATGCCAATGTGCAGCCACTGCATATTATATGCCATGCATTGTCGATTCAATGCAATGGTGTATTGTATAATCCAATCTGACCAGAGGACCTGCCCAATAATAGTACTGTTCTGTGTACTTGACTTTGTAACTGTTGATTTTTGTAGAAACAAATATTCACTTTGTAATAAATATATCATTTCTGAAGTTTTTGTTTTAGTTTGAGGGATAACTTGTCTTTAATAATAGCATTAAAAGAATTAAGCAAAACAATTTATTAAGACAAGGCCTACAAATTCTGAACATTGAATGGCAACTGGTTACTGCAGGTAATGGTTCAAAGAGAGTATTGTATTATGACTGAAAGATGCATTTTAACAAGCGTGGATCCAGAGTTTACCCTGACTATCGCACATTTGAGGTCCCAGGGTGGGTGGAGTCGTAAGAAGAAAGCGTAATTTGTGGTTAAAATAAAAGACACATTTTAGTTGGGGGGGGGGGGAGGTGTTGTGGCGGTCTGCTGATCCTCCTCCAAAGTTTCAATTTTTCTGAATGCTTGCTTCTAAATTTCTTGCATTCTGAAACGTCTATTCATGAATGAATACACTCCAAATTCATAGTTTTCAGTGGTAGATCCAGGAAATTTTCAAATAAAGGGGGTCCAGGAAGGACTTTCACAGTTGGAGGGTGTGGGCTGAGGTAGGAAAAAGTATGATTATGCCACCTCTAGATGGCCGGAAATGGCACTCCCAGAATTATAATTTGAATATAATTTTATTTTTTTTTATTTTGAAAAATTGTGTGGGTTAAGGGGCAGGTGGTCTGGCTCGACAGCTTGAAATCCGCCGGTGGTTTTCCATATTTTACTATGGAATATTAACCATGATGATGATGAGGAGGAGGCCTGGAGAATGACGGGTGGCCGCTCGGGCTTAGTCGTGGGATTAAAGCGAGCCGTCAGGAGACCACATTGTTCCCCCAATTGAGGTGTAGGGGAGACAGGCCTAAAAAAGTCCAGTGTTTCTGATGTACGGAAGACTAATTTAAATGATTTTCTATAACCAAGTCTCTTAAAAATACCTCAGATTGGAACTACCAATATACGTATTGAGCACAGGGAAAAGCTGAATTCGTCCTTTCTGCTAGGGAATTCACCTAGTTTATAATAATAATAATAATAATAATAATAATAATAATAATAATAATAATAATAATAATAATAATAATAATAATAATAATAATAATAAATAATAGTAATAATAATAATAATAGTAATAATAGCCTAATAATAATAATGTTACACTTGTATAGCGCATAATGCAAGACAGCGCTTCAAATCATAAAAATAATAAATAAATTTTAAAAAAATAAAAAAACAAAACAAAAAGCAAAAAAAGAAATAAAGGCACAACAAAGGGAATATGTAGAAACTCTGAGAGAACACCTCCCACCTTAGCACAGTCCCGGACACCTACCCCTTATGTTTGCCTTTCTTCACATGGGAGTATCTGGTAGGAGAAGAATGAAACTAAAAGTGCTGCACATGCATAACAAGGACTACTCCCCCCCCCCCCAGATGAGAGAAAAAAGAACGCTTTGTATTCAGTGCATGTCGGATCGCAGTTCGAGTATTGCAGGGGTTCCGTACAGTAGCCCTTTACACAATCTCCAACATTAGATTACTGGGTAAAATGTAAAAAAACAAAAATCACAAATTTTATACTCAGTACCGTACATTACCGACTGTCATAAAAATGTGGAACGTTTCAAATTTGTTGGAGTGCGTAGGCACCCATTGAACAACCCCACTCACTGGGTGTACAGGTCTGGATAACTTTACATTTTACTTGCCACAGAGTATTACGTTTATTAATTAGATATTTTCTCAGTTTTCCAGTTTTAAATTCTTTTTCCACTTGCAACGCTGTTTGATTTGAAATTCACATACCATTCCTGTCGTTGCTCTTCCGGATACCGTATTCATTTTCAGTCTCTCTGTGCTTGGTGGTCAATTTATCTTTCCATTAGGTGTATGAAATTCCAGCTTTTGAGTGTTTTTAAGCTCTAGGTCTACAATTAGGCTACCCACTCCAATAAAGACCCGTTTCTTTCATCATAACATTCGTTAGAATAATAAAATAATAATCAATAGCAATAGCAATAGTAAAGTAATAGTTAAAATAGGCCTCCATAGGTTTTCACTTTACTTTGATTTTGAAATAACAAACTATAATAAAATTATGTCTTTCATAAGCAACGCACATATATATCCTCCCTCTGATTGATTCCTGATTAACCATATATTGTGACAAACTCAAAAGTGTACGTTGTCACAGTAGGCCTACGCAATATTTAGACAATGCAAAAAAAAGGTAGTGTACTTATTTTATCAATATTTTTGTCTTTGGTTGAGGCAGGTGGCATTTTTGAAAGAAGGGGAGAGTTGAAATTCGTCAAACCACCAGTAGCTGCAATCACTTCTTTTTTTTCTTTTTATTTTATCTCACCCTTACCTTCGCCATGCGAACGGTGAGAAGGTCTGGATCCGCGCCTGCGTTAATAATGTTCAAGAAAACATCAAGAAATGCAGAACAACATTTTAATAACTATTTACGGTACTCTTACCCATCTAAGATTGTAAAGGAAAAGCGTAAACCCCATCGCAGTAATTTTGATTGAAATACCGTACTCGCGCGAATAAGCGGAGGGGCGCTTAAATTATTTTTTACACTTTCTGAGGGGCGCTTATTTAAACGGGGCGCTTATGAAAACAGAGTGGAAATTTAGGGGGCGCTTATGGAAATAGACGAAAATCGAGGGGTTCTTATGGGAAATTATTAAATTCAAGAGGCACTTTTTGAATGAAAAAAGATTATATAAGGACATTACGAATAGTGGTCCAGAAAACATGGCTCATGACAAGAATGTGTGAATATTTACATAACAACAAAATAGCAGATGCAATTAGTAGTAGTGGGTAGTGGTTAGCTTGTTGGCCATCGGCCGATTGAGATTAGCAAGATGGCAGGATCATTGTATTTTTTCTTGAAAACTCAGATGAGAATGTGCTAAAGGTCGGAAAAAGAAAAAGAGGAGTAGGACTATGCATAGACAAATATGTAAAAAGAGTAAAGTTGGAAATATAGGCCTACTGTCTGTCCAGGGATCGGAGCACTCATCTGTCCAAGAGAAATATCCTCATTTTGATATTGACCTTAAGAAGAATGTGTTTCCACTCTGTAGCTCAAATCATGCCAACAACCACAGTCCCAGGATTGATTGGATTATTGACTTGCTAATAAGAAAATCTTATGATATTTTTGAGGGGCGCTTATTCAAACGGGGCGCTTATTCGCCCTTCATGTTTATTTCAATCAAACAGACATGTTATTTTAGTCTTTAGTCTTTGCATGGATGTAGGGTCTATAACGAAGAGTGTGCGCACTGCCTTTGTATCGGAATAAGACACATTAATTAGCCAATCACACTAAACTTTATTTGCAAAACTTTCTGTTATCATTAACAAAAATAAATATAGAATTTGCTTATGCTATAGGCCTAGCTAGAATACTAATAAGTTAAAATTATACTTCAGTACCGGTACTTTGTTTTGTCCACCCACCAAGAGACTAAAATAAATACGGCGTACCGGTACCGTACTGATCGATCACCAATGGTTTTGTGACGTGACAAATAGGCCTATTCATTTCAGCCTGAAATCAGGTTTCGCTCATACTTTGGCTTACAGTATGTGTAAAGAGATATAAGCTTGCTCTTTATAATGTTCTGTGCATGGTGTGCAAAGTTTTATTTCAATCCATTCTTTCATTCCAGGGCCTGTACGTGCACAAATCTTAAATTATGATGGTGACGGTGGTGATTACTGATTGATCATTTATTTTTTCGATATTTATATTTTTATGATTTACGTCTTAAACAGCACGTTCCTATGTGAGACTCTTAAGTCGCTGACAATGCAGTGTAGACACGAAGAGCAATTTTGTCTGACAACATCCTAAAAGAGGTACCGGTACGCATTTATAATCATTTTTAGAATAATTAAGGCTTAAACAGTTATTGCGAGACTAAAACTGACAAATCGATGTAGGCTTTTCTTTTTCTCTGACGACAGAGCTGGGCATCCTAAGAGTACCCTCTATAATCCTGGGTGTAGGCAGACAAAACGCCGGCCTGCAATGTGCCTTGAAAGATGAACACAAGCGAATTTCAGGCGTGTTCTGCATTAAAATGAGACCTAACCGCTCATATGGAATATACATTAAACAAGTTGTACAAATCATTTACTGAGAATATAATGGTCCACGACAGAATGTCCATACAACAATTTCTTCACTTTTTCTTAGATTTTCTGCCACAGAAGAGCAGTAGCGAAAGCCAGCATTGCTGATTTCTTGGAAAAATCGTTTAAATGGGTCTTTGCATTTGCATATCCCTGCACGAAGTGACTCCTCGTCAACTTTGCACAAGTTGCAAATAAGTCGATTATCATCATCACGGCTCAATTTTGGCATAGAACGTATAATATTAGAGTCCGTGTACCCATACCACTCCGTGAGCCCACCCCAGTGTTTGCGCTGTTCTAATTCGAATGTCACATTACTGCAATACAAGCCACGGCTTTCTTTAGCAGTTAAAATTGCTTCAGATAGCTGCGCAATCTGGTAAAAATCCGCCTCCGCCTCCAGCAGATCCCATTCAGCAAAGCGCTCTGGGAGACAAAGTTGCGCGGTACGCAAGAAGTTCAGGATGTAGCGAAATATTTTGCCATCACGGTCTATTACGTAATTGCCTTGATTGTCCCTTACTTTCGGGAATCGTCCACTGAACATACTTCCGATCATTGAGTCGGGATAGGTAGTCAGAGTAGATACACTTGTCATGTAGTATTTGCCTCCTACATTAAGGCTGACAATTTGGTCTTGTTTCATCTCTTTCAATCCCCAGCTGAAGATGCCTTAATCTGCTAAAAAAAAAAAAGTCTGTCTAAGTCCTATCTGTATGATCTGTATTTGAAAAATAAACATGACACGGTGTTAATATTCGAAACGTTTAATCCACAGCCCTGATGATGATGACGACGATAATGTTGATGAGTCTCACCATGGTCTCTCTACTGACGTCAACTTGGTTCCTTGGGGTTTTTTACTTCATAATTTTCTTTATGAATATTTTTTTTTTCGTGTAGGCCTATTATTTTTACTTTATAATTTCTCTAAAAATTGTTTTTTACTTTATAGTTTCAACATTAGTTGGCAATGAGGAAAAAAATGTTCTGTTTACAAAACAGCAAAACAACAAAAATAACTACATATTATAAGTTTAAATAAAAAATAAATTGTTCACAAAAACAAACAGCACAACAAAAACATTATATGGAAAGCATGGGGATAGCTCTATGCCCGAGGGTTTGTTTCCGTAGAGGTTCATTAAAAAGTACCCAGCAAAACAGGAGGGCTGGCACACCCGCTAAATTTGTGCCAACGCCAGTGAATTGAATAGAATTTCCGGTGGGGTCAAGGGGACAGAGCCAGTAGAATTGAAGCTTACGTTTTAGGGGTTCTGAATTAATTTCAGAATAGAATCCGTAAAAAAGTATATTAAATATATACTCAAAAATAACAATATAATATTCATACATACCCGATTAAATGAAAAAGTGGACCCTTTTATTTTTTTTTTTTCATGGGTGGAGTGAGAGAGGATAATGGAAATTAATTTCGCAATTTCAGCCATCCCCTGTCCAAAATGGTCCTCCATTTTTATGGTTTAGTCTTTTCAACCGAACTCATACTTCTGGAATATACTTGGATGTAATTTGTAACTTTAATTAATTATAGTGAAATAAATACATGATTGGAGGTCAGCTCTAAACAAACAAAAGAAAAACAAAACATTTAAGAAGCTTTC
>NW_022691310.1:630201-671866 GCF_011630105.1 Anneissia japonica
GACGGGGGCCCTGGCCCCCCTGGCCCCCCCCCCCCCCCTGCTAGCGCCGCCCCTGTAAGCACTCAATCCCCGGGGCCCACTTAACCCATTCCAGAGGGAGGCAGAGGGGTCAATCAAGCTATGACAAGGGATTTAAAAGGCTTAGTTTAATCGATATTAAAAAATATATTCCCCCACAAATTTTAATATTTCTCACCGAAGGGGGCCCTGTTTCCCACCCTCCCTCACTCGCGCCACCCCTGGCCACCCTGGATCCGCCGATGATAAAAATTAGGTGTACGTAAAGAGGGGACCGAATTACTTGATTATCCTTTGATTATCACATTCATATACAGACCTGTGCACACACCTAACAGATTTTGCAAAATGAAATAATAAAATACTTACACAAAAGATCTGCTGACCTGTTCTTCGTCACAATCTTATGTTTCGTAATGAGCTGAATGTAGTCGTTTCCCGTCATTTACATCTTTAGAATTATGTACGTGATGCTCTGCATATACAACATTTCATTTTAAAATAATGTTAGAGTCCATTGGTCATACGATTTAATATCCGAATTGTGATTGGTTATCTATAGAAAATGCGATATCCTGGGAATTTTCCATCACTGTACCATACATGACCTGAGGTGGTAAGTTAATATTTTATTTGAGATATAGGCCTATCACCGTCTCAGTAATTATAGCCTAAAACTGATGCCTTTTGTCTTCAAGTTAAATTAATTTGGAGAATACATTATCCATATCTTCCTTGACATTACACCAATTGATAATTTATTTCCTTCAAATCAATTACGGAAATGAATGATAAAACTTTTACATTCATACCACAAGGATTGATGATCCTCTAATTCGAGACCCCCTCTAATTCTGATATCCCTCTAATTCGAGACCATAGTATCAACTAACGTTTGTTTGTTCCTAGGTAGGGCCTACTTGACTTCTAGTCATTTACTTTATGAAGAACAGAACACAACATTTACAGTTGTCTAAAATTACAATGCTTTTCTTTTTTTCAAAAGAATCATAAATGTCTTTGGCAATAAATGGTACATTTTTAGTTGATAAAATGATAGAATTTAAAATAACATGGGTTAATGTTAATACAATAACATTTAGTAAATAAATTAACTTAACAATATTTAATTTGTTATTACAGTCTTAACATCTTAAGGCCAAAAAAAGAAAAAAATCTTGTGTTGGCCACGTTTTGGGAAAATAAAAAAAATGGGTAAGTCGGTAGGATTTAAAAAAAAAAAAATCTAATATAATAATAGGCCTATGTTTTACTCCTAAAAAATGAAACTAAAATTGTTAGCTCATTAAAAAAATAATACTTTTCGTTGTAGTAAAAAAAAATTAAGCAACATTGGGTTGATCATATACCACCATGGTTTGATGTTGGGCTGGATTAAAGGGCACGTTTGTGTGGTGAATCCCTGGGGTAGGGTTGCTAGCCACCCTCACGCACTTCCACTTCCTAAAGTCCGTAGTCTTCCGACCTTTAAATTATTCTTCCTTAATTGTAAAAAGAGCGTCTAGTGACTTAATTTTAAACCATCATAGGCGTAGATCCCGGGGGGATTGGGATATATCCCCTAATATTTGACAAGGGCGGGGGTGGTCCATTGTACCCCCCCCCCAATATTTTGACTATGTATGGGATAAAATGGAGCTTTACACACTTCAAAAGACTGTCACAGAAATAATTTGCAATGTCTTATGCGCTTACAAAGATGAAAATTAGCATAATGTACGGTATTAATGTTGATAACAAAATTATTTTATCTGGTACCAATCTAAGCTCTTCTTTTCTTAGATGTTAGATGTGCTTGCAAAGCAAGCCACGTTTTCATACTGAAGGGTGTGTACGACATCAGTAATTTTATGTCAATTCCAAGAATTTTCAATCATCCCCACCAATGAAAAATACTTTTCTACGCCCTACTCCACCAAGGCTACCACCACTCAATGAGTCTCGCCCGATACACACTACATAATGAAATAATAGTGTGGACAAAAAGTAATAATTATACGAACATTATCTTCGCCGTGAGCATATTAACCGCTGGTTATTCAGCCTTAGGCTTCTGTAGGCCTAACCCTTAGACGATAGATGTTTTTACGGTCTCGTTTTCGGCAAATTACTAAAATTTGACATCCACTGGAACAGTGTGCTGCCTGTACCGGATGGAGAATGGGTGGGGTATGTCTCACATTTTGTTTAAAATACATAGAATGTTTTTTCTCTCCGACAAATTGTGTTTTTCTCACTGACTGGGTGTGGGGAGCGAAAGTTCTCCCCGATTGGTGGACTACTGTCGCCCCTGGTGCAACCACTATACTGGGCATAAACTAATCTCGACTCCCTCTAAGGCCCTTTCCTGGGTAGCACCCCAGACCACCCTTCACCTGTTTCCACAGACCACTCGCACGGTTTTACAATCTAGATCTGCCATTTTCACCCCATTTCTGCAGCAACATTATTGTATTATTAAGGTGATATACTAAGTTCATTCACAATGTGGTGATGTCCTGTGTCATGAGAGATGATAACTCCACAATGCTTAGTCATGCCTATAACTGTAACAAAAGTGACGTATGCTGACCATGTGGTATTCATAAAGATACACAAGAACATCAATTTGGAAATTTTTTGTTTTTTTGTTCTTCTCAATCTTATTTTATGCTAAATTTAAATATTATTCTATTGTATTATAAATTTTTATACTGTACTTTATCAAATAATTAATTAAATTACAGTATTAATTTAAATTATTTCACTGTTTATTGTACATTTTATTATATACTTTTATTTTTGATTACTAAATTTTAATTAATTTTATATTCATTTATTATTTTTATCGTTTTCCATTATCATTTGATTTTTACCTTTTTTCCTATAAACATAATTTTTCATTTGTCAATTACAAAGCAGTTTAATTCTTATGTTGACATTTATTGTCTCGTTGTAATACCACCAATTGATCATTTCCGTATAAACCAACAACAATGATAGGCCTAATAGTAATTGTAACAATAGTAGCTATAATAGTAATTATAACAATAATAATAGTAGTTATGATAGTAATTATGACAATAATATTAATAATAATGATAACGAAAATTGCTATTAATTTTATTGTTATTGATATTATTAATTATGAAATAAGTAAATTCTATTGTAAATTATAACTTCCTGTATTTGAATATGATTCTGTATGTATGATAATTGTTTTTACTTGACATTTATTATTTCATTGTTTATTGGTTGTTTGTTTGGATAGTTGTTGGTGTGTATTTTAGTCCATTATGAATTTTGATTAGCGATATTAATCAGTGGCGCACGACAAGGAACATTTGTGAGAAATTCATTGTCACCGGAATATGATACCGTATAACACGTACGCCAAATGAAAGGTGAAAATAGCTTAGTCATGAATAGAATATTAAACAAACACACAGATTCCTCAGAATCTTTAGATTAATAAGGAGGTCAACTAGTTGGGTGTGTTGGTCACTGCACCTATAAAGAATAATATACAGTATCTATCTAGGTATTTGTTGGTAGCACAGAGGGTATGCGTCTTATTGGGACTTAAACGGATTGACGTCCCCACTCTAAGGTGCATAGGCTTCATTTAGGCTGGGGTATGCGGGTCATTATAACCACTGGAATGACTTCTACCCATGGATGCATTGTTGTTATTGTATAGAGTATTTTAATTTTTGCCAATTATGTTTTTGTCATGTACTTAGATGTGCTGATATTGGCCCCATGGTGGAATATGCAGCAATAAAATATGTAATGAATTGAATTAAATACAAATACAAATAATAATAATAATAATAATAATAATAATAATAATAATAATAATAATAATAATAATAATAATGTTACTATCAACGTAGTCACGAAAATAATAGAGACATACAAAACATTAAAAAAAAAGTTGGGTAGGCCTATATTTGTAGGTCCTATTTTTGTAGGTTTACTATAAGCATAATTATACCCAGTGTTATTCGGTCCGCATTACACTCATATCACTAGACTTTGAACTCAGATATAATATAAAGGAATAAACAAATATATTTCAAACGTTTGACAACGTCACTTTCAAATATTAGGGTTATTGTTAAACAATGTTATTTCCCTAATTCTGTTCTTCAAAATTGTATGCAGAACATCGCTTATGGCTTATGAAAGCGTGTTTACTATTGATGACTATGTTTTATTTGGACTCGTTATTTGTATTTATCTTTTCTCGGGCTATCATTTTTCACGGGCTACAGGCAAGACCCAAAATGATGAAGATTTCGAGTTCGCAAGTCGGTCATTTAACGGGAAATTGATGTGCATGTCCTTAGCAAGTTCTATGATACCGGGCTTATCTATTTTGAATATAACGGTGCAATTTTATTACAACGGTCCTGTAGTGGGGTTGATCCTGCTCTCCTATTTTATTGGAATTTCAATTACTGCTGTTGTTTTCATACCACTCTTCTCACGTTTGAACACATCCAGCATATTCACAGTAGGTAATTTTATTGCATTTGCCGTTTGTCTCCATAATGTTTGGGAAGATTACATAAACTAATTATTTATAGAACTTTACAGTGAAATCCTTTTTATTTGTTGACGAAAAAAATTGAGGGTATATTCAAATGGTACAATTTCTTTCTGATTCTAATTTTTAGGTTACTTTAATAAAAGCAGAACAAGTAAGGCAATCAATTCAATATTTTCTAGGCTTAAGCCTAGACGATCTGAAAATGTTATCTTAATAGACGTTTTTCCTTATTCTTTTATCAATGCCATCATGTTCTGATATGACCTGGTCGCTGATCTCGAGCAGATTCATGGTGCTGGTGGAGTAAACCTACCGTACTAGAAGCACCGAGAATGTACAGATAGGAAGGCCTCCATATTATAATCAATTTTAGAATCGTAATTAAATCGTAAAATTACGATATAATTTATCGAAACTTTAACGATGTATTGTTGAAACCACAATCTTCACAAAGCAATAGCTGTTCTCTACTTTCCATTCCTGCTTTTGCAGTAGTTTAAATTGAAAACCCTCCAATTATAGACCACCTCAAATTAAAGACCACCTTTCTGTGGCCCCAGATTAACAAATGTCATTTTACTTTATTTTTCTAATTAGAGACAAATGCTGATAAAGACCATCGAAGCCCTGGTCCCAGAAGTGGCATTTAATTGGAGGGAAACCTGTATTAAATAATCGTGTGATCCATTATGAGCGAATCGTCCACTGAATGAATTTCTATTGTCGTCTGTTTCTATTAATACTATTATTATAAGCTTAGTAGTTGTTTCTTTGATGGCTTATAGAAAAATTGTTATTACCGTACATTTTGTGACATACTTTTTTGTAGTATTTAAAGCTTCGATTTTCAAGATTCATTCAAGTCTTAGCAGCTATTGTCTTTTGTATTCACTTGGTAGGTTACGAATTATTATATTTCTTTTTATATTTTTCTTATTTACTATTTAGCTTGTAATGACTATATACAACGAATACACACTTAATGTCAAACCATACGACGCGCCATCCACAAACATTCATCCTAACAGAACTCACTAGGAATTTTCTTGATAAGCAAGAAACCATACGTTTTTTACAATAAGGTGTATCATTTTTTCTGTATCATTTTTATGATGCATAATTTACATGTATATATAAATTTAATATTTATTTTGATTCGAAGGTAATATTTTGTATCCTGAATTCGTATGTTTCCGTATCAGCGCTAAGTGAAGGTACGTTAGTAGACCTACCAATGTCTTTTATTTGGCTCTGTTAATTTCTGTAAATGTTCAAAAACTGTTCTATTTTTTATTTGTTTTTAGTTCATTTCTTTTATTAGTTTCTCTGATTTCACTGAACTGAAAAAAGTAAATAACTAAATATCAAAGCATTACATTATACAGTTTTAAATACATTCAAGAGATGATTCTTGGCAATAAAATCTCTTTGGTTATTCCGATGCTCTGATAGTGACTGTTTTGATTTTTTTTTTATCTTAACTATATATTTATACTTTTATATATTTTAGCTACTGGTTTTCCATCACAAACTGTTGTATTAATAGGAAGTGTCACTACATTATATACAACATTGGTAAGTACTTCGAGTTTCATTCTCTAGTATGAAATTTCTGACCCATAGACCTAGAACTATATACGAACAATGTATCCAGTTCTGGTTCTGGTGGGTAATGGCGAAAGTCAATTGATTGCCGTCATCGCTTTGGTTCCTATAAAACCATTCAGTAAATATTGTTCTCTGGAAGACACCAACCTCAACCCCACCTTAGCTGGGCCGAGTTCAGCAAATTTTAGGAATTGTAGACATGCACTTATAAATGCTCGGCTCAAAAATTACAATCTTAGGCTGTTGTAAAATTTCTTTAGTTTTTTTTTTCAGTGCCCTCTTTTAAATAAAATAATGTGCGATGCTTCACGAGTGGAGATATTTTGTTATTGTGGCAGGATGTGTGACAATTCATTTATATGCATGGCGATAGCATCTGAACTTCTCCTTGATTGAATATTGTATTGTAGGATGAACATTGTGAGAAATCAATACTATAATGCAAATATTAATGAAAAAAAACCCAATTTCACTGCTCATTATAATCGCATAAAATATGTTTTAGTTTGAATCCTGATATCACATCAAATTACAGGGAGGTTTACGTGCTGTAGTATGGACCCAGGCGTATCAGTATGTAGTTGTGTGTATCGGACTAATGGGATTCGTCATTAAGGGTGTTATTCAGCAACGTTCGGACACATTTACATCTTTCAAACTATTGGGCGATAGTATAAGGTATTTTATAACATAAATAAATGAAATATATTCAGTATATAAATACCATGTATTATATTATAAACAAATATTATTCTGTTGGTTAGCTCCCCAGTTCCATTATGGTATTGGACAATGTCGTATATGATAGGTGCAACTTTCCAAGTGATATCGGTTGTAGCTGTTAACCAGTCGTATATCCAGCGAGCTCTTGCAATTCAACCACAGAAAAGGAAAAGGTAACCAGGTTTATGGCTGCTTATATAGTGTTATCCTCTTCTATTAGAATATAAAACTGACTTGCAATATAATATAATATATATATATATTTATTTATTTGTTTTATATTTATTATATATATTTATTTATTTGTTTTATATATATATATATCTGTCTCTTATACACATCTAGATGTGTATAAGAGACAGATTAATAATACTAGCCATCCTATAAAGACAAATTACCATAAGGTACTGTAGACATATACCGCTGTCTCACTGCTTAGATGGATTAATCAACTGAGGTTGGGATAGGGTTGCTTTCACAAGTGGACGTAAGCAGATATCTCACCGGCTAGTTCGTTGTAGCAAATAATAATAATAATAATAATAATAATAATAATAATAATAATGTTAGTTTTACAGAGCGCTAATACAAAATATTGCTTATAAGGGCTTTACACAAAATGAATACAAGAAATGGAATGAGACCATAAAATATTCACACAGTAACCAAAAAATGAAGGATACCAACTTTATTCATTCTTGTAGGGTTTTCTTAGGCAGTTTGGTGCCAATATCTGTAATTTTTCTACTCCTACTTCTCTCAGCTCTAATAATCCACGTAACAAGTTACGACTGTTCTTATTTGTATCCTGATCTGCCATTTCTACAGGTACCGTATGGAATATCATATTTATAACTTTATGCCATCATAAACAATATTATACGAGTCCTTTACAACAAATTATACATTAAAAGTTTTGTAGAAGGCTATTTTTTGTTTTCCACATTATAGACTCTTCATAATTGAAATAGTAATTCGATTAAAATTAAACCAATAATACTTATCCAGATAGAATTTTGGAAATAGGCCTACAAGTTATAATAACGCACCTATAATAAGGTGTGTTATTATAACTTGTATTTCAGCTCTCCAGCTGCCCCATCTCCCATCGCTGCCGCTTTTTGTATTTCAGCTGGAGAACTGAAGTACAAGAAGAGGCAGCGATGGGAATTGAACCGGGAAACACGGTTCAGCACACACACGTGGCTTCCACCACATTAGCCGACTGAGCTAAGATGCTCTCTTTAATACGGCCTAATAATAAAGCAATATTATCGTGCAAAAATACTGAGTCTTTAGGCCAAATTTAGGTCTGTTTTGTTATTTTCTGATCTGGTTGTCTTGAGTGTCAGTGTGAATTTAGGGTTGAATATAGATATAATGGAATTGGAAAACGATGATAGGATGTCGTCATGGAAATTTATCATAGGCCCACGTCTTGAAAGCGCATAAGTTTTTAGTTAGAAGAGGTAAGGTTGGCCTAATTTTGTAAAATCAGCAGTTGCTCATGTAGCTGATGGGGGGATGGGGCGGTGTTTAAGTGGGTTGGGGCTCAAAGATTAAGAGAGAGAAAGCTGACTGGCAAAGAAAAAGTGATATTAGGTGAGTTTTAACCACGTGAGTGTATTTGTTTAGGTCAGCGAATTTTCTGTGTGTGCTTGTGTGTGATGTCTGGGTTAAGGGTAGAGAGAGGTTTCAGAGGGTGAGGTGGTGGGGGTGGAGGAGAAAATCGGTTGCTTTCCCACGCTCACCCGTAGATACACCACTTCAAATCAGGTCATATATTATCAAGATATCATTCAGATGTCTTGAAAGTCAAAGCAGATAATTATATAATGGTACACTATACAACAATCACCATTCACCTATTTCCGTGACCGTCACGGGTATTATTTTTCTGATTTTTAGCGTCATTTGCTATGATTTGTTTTAATTGCAGGTTCTGCCCTATACTGTAGCCCATGGATTGAACGATCATCCCGGGATGTCTGGTTTCTTCTTAGCCGTTGTCTTTAGCGCATCGATGAGGTAATCAGTTTGTTTGTACCTCTATTTCAAATGTGTCCAGGGGTAATTTAAATTATGCCATCACCGTTTAAAGACATTATAGAATTTGTGCTATTCTTAATGAAAAAGATTAATATAAGACATTTTGAAGAATAACTGTATAGGGAATACGTGTTATTTAATTATTACAAGTGGCGTATCTAGGAGCCTTGAAATAGTGGAGCTGAAGGGGTAGGGAAAGTGAAGAAGGTGGCACAATTAAGAGAGAGGGCACAATTAAGAGAGAGGGCGTATTAGGTGATTTTTAACTATTTAAGCGTATTTTGCATATCCAACATTCTCTGGGGGGGGGGGGGAAAGCTTTTTTTTTTGGACGGGGAGGTGAACACCATTGTTTATTATCCTGTATTAATCCAGAGTCCTGTGTTTCTATTATTTTCAGCTCTACTTCTTCAACTTTGCATTCGGTAGCTACTATTGTGGGTGAAGATTTTATTAAAAGTACATTTGGCGAATTACGAGATTCGGTGTACTTGATGCTTCTTAAAGGATTCGGTTGGTCGGATTTCCATTTCAGTCTAAACTACGTCATATATTTACAATCTACACTAATACGGTACATCATTTATATACTGTATTTCTTATCTATGTATTTCAGTAATTTGCATTGGCGTTATGGTTATTTTTGTTCCGTTGCTAATAAATGGTAACCAGGCTCAACAAGTAAGTTAAATTAACAAAACCATATTCCGTATTAGGCTATTCCAATTGAAATATTAACAATGTGCTAAATAGTTATACATATATACCTTATTTAAAACACTGTATATGTACCTTTGATGATTTATATTATATTTAATCAACAGTGTTAACGGCTAACTCCCTTTAATATCATATATATATATATAATATAACTTCCGTTGCTGTTGCAATTTGAGCAATTAACAAGAACATTTTCCAGCGTTCTTCAGTCATGTTCTGAATCTCAGTCTGGAGGAAGATGCTAGCATGATTAGCCTCCAAGAACAGACTCTGCTTCTTACATTTCTTGTACATTGCTTCAACAGTTTGGTAAGAAAAAAATAAGACATTGTATTGTTTTTTTTTTTTTTTATTGAGTATGATTTTATAATTGTTTTGTTGCTTTATTTTCAGGGTGTTGATTTGATACGTGAACAAGTGCAGCGATTAGTGTCACTTCCCATGTGGGCTTCCCTCCTTGAGGTAAGAATTGTTTTGCAGTTTTCATGTTTTCCTTTTCTTTCCTTCATTATTGTCAGTATAATACAAGCAAGCTAAAGTTGTATATGCTATGGGATGGTCTGAAAATTTCCTTTAATTGTTGCTTGAATTGTTTGGGAGGCTGGTTATGTATGGTATTATTGTCTAACTTATAGACTCGTCTTGAACAAGAATTGAAGAAAGATAAACGATATCGAAAATTCTGGAATGTCGTTAAGAAGAATGATGGAAAGGCAGATGAAGAAACAAGAAAAAGGTGAGAACCAACAGCACTAGATTCTGTTTGTCAGCTGAATCCCTAGCAGTGTGTTTTAAAACTGAGTTTTTGTGTTTATGTATTAGTAGATAAATGTCTTGAAATTAAACAATATCATATTTCATATAATTTTCCAATTTACTTTGTAGGAATCATTTTGAGAGGCATTTCTTGGCTTCCCTTATCAAGCGGTTTTACAAAGTATTAGACCTGTCTCTTATACACATCTAGATGTGTATAAGAGACAGATATATATGTGTGTGTGGGGGTGGGGTGTGGGGTGTGGGTGTGTGTGTGTGCAGTAACGGCTCTAGGATATATTTTCTGGGGGGCTAAGTTGTCCGACAAGGGGGACTTGAGCTCGTAGACTCGAGCTGGGAGAAGAGGTTGAAAGAGGGTTCCCTCTCCAAATGAGATTTTTTTTAAGAATATCAACCTCTAGATGGCCGAAATGGCACTCTCAGACTGTGACAGACATGTGTTGGCTTGGTGTGGGCCTATTTTTATATGTTTTATGGTCTGACTGCCCGACGAGCTCTGTCTGGCGGGGGGGGGGAGGCTTGACCTGTCCGGTGGGGCTTAAGCCCCCCTGCCACCCCGCTGGCGCCGCCACTGTGTGTGTGTATGTGTGTATAAATTGTTTTGCGTAATACCGTAGTATAGTGGTTTTGGTAAAAGAAACTACACTTATATTAGTGACACTTATAATAGTTTCGAGTCCCGCTAGACCTTTTTGTTGATTATGACATTATAATATGTTTCCATCTTCAATTACTATTATTATTTATTATTATTATATTGTCATTCAGGCAGCCTTCATTGCCTTCATAACTTCCATTATCTTCAACATCTGGAGTTACATTCATGGTACTAATTTGGGACTTAACACACTACCTCATCTTGAGCCATCGTTCAGTTGCTACGTAAACGGCACGACGATGATGATACATCAGGCAGCTGCTGATCATACGTATGTATTATAAAATCCTATGTAACTCTCTCTTTGTTAAAATTTAAAAAAAATTCAAACATGGAATTATACTTTCCCAGCTTTTACAGTTACTGTGTACCGGTGTTAATAATGATGATGATGATGATGATGATGATGATGATGATAATGATGATGATGATGATGATGATGATGATGTTGATGATGATGGTTTTGTTGATGATGATGAAAATATATAATAATAATAATAATAATAATAATAATAATAATAATAATAATAATAATAATAATAACAATAATAATAATAATAACAATAATAATAATAATAATAATAATAATAATAATAATAATAATAAATGATGATGATGATGAGAACCAGTATAACAATTAAGCTCATATAACACAAACATGATGGGTAATAAAACAATATGAGATGTTATAAACTAAACGCACTAAATGTATATTCTTTCAGGAGTGAACTGCATCTATGGAATGGTTTGTTTTCGTATCATTGGTATGCATTCTCAGGCTTTGTAGTAGTTATCGTCATCGGTATAGCAATAGGACTTATTAGAGGTAAAAAATCATAATCATTATGTCTACTCACTGTGAAAGTTTTGTAATTTCAATATTTTTTTTTTTTATTCGCACAGTATCATTCTCTCCAATCTCAATTTACTCTGGTACGCAATAGTCAGTTTATGTTTAAGATACAGTAATTTTACTATGTTTTGTATAAATGTAATCAGATACATGTTTTTCAAGCCCTTTTTGAACCTTTTAATGATAAAAAAAAACTTAATGTAATGAAATTGCTTTAATTGTTTTTTTTTTAAATTGGAGCTCATTTGGACAAACGCTGTATGTGAATGCCATTTAATTTATAATATTTAAATAACCTTTAACTATTTCGTTCCTAGGCTGTCGACCCCATGAAAACCCTGAGCTATTATTAATCAAATCCAGCTTAATGTCGTTGGATTGTATTCATGTTGGTACGAAAACATTTAGGAAAAGAAGGTCCGAAAGGAATTATAACCATGAAGATGTTCATAATCACGATGATTATTATGAAGATAATGACGACAAACAGAGAGTAAGTGGCACATGTCGTTGTTATTACAATAACTACATTCTTGTCAATAACATAATACGTAGGCTATAATACAGAAATGAATAAGTGAATAAAAGCTTTCGTCTGTACTGGATTTCTCTAGGTGTAGTTGTTGCAGTGGTCTGAAGGAGGCCTATTGCCTATATATAGCTAAAAAAGAGGAGTAATTATAACTGTAAGATGATACCTTCATCTGAAGGCTACAATATAATAGGCCTATAATTATGTATTTTGTTCATTCAATCCGTAGGAATTCTACGAATTGGAATTGTACCATCGATCTCCTTATCATCGTTCAACAAACGAGCGGTCGCGATGGCTTACGGAAGGAAATCAATTTTATGAATCCAAATCAAAACATACTTCTGATCAAGTGGAAGTTGATGCATGTGAAGATATAAGTGAGCAACGGTGTCGTCTCATTGGTCAATCATCTTCCAGGGCAAGTAGTACAGACTCGGCATATGCTACAGTACGAGGGTTTGATTTTCGCAGAATTCAGGATGTCCAGAAGTACGAAGAGGAACCTTTCAATGGAAGCATTCAGAATTCTGTCGAATGTATTGAAGAAATGCCTAGTAAACCACAAACTGTGGGTAGGTTCAGTGTTGCAGTGGTTCATGTAGAAAAGGAATTCGACAAGAAGACACCAGAAAACGAAGATGTGAACGAATCACCTTCCTTACAAAGAGCAGGATCTACAGTTGATTTTGAGGAACCTAGTAACACACTGAAAAAAGTAACGTTATCTACAAATACTGTCTGTTCCTCAAATAACATGAATGACAATGATCAAAATGTTATTGAAAAAAGCCTCTCGAACATTGATAATTATGAAAACGTTAACTTTAAGGGACAAACTAAAAAAGCTTTTAAAATAGATAGGTTTCTAGTTTCTAAATGTAACTCTTCTGAACGACTTTTCCAAGCAGCAGATCCCCACAAAATACCTTCTGACATTGCTGCTGAAGTTTGTGGTGATTGCTATAGATACGATACTATAAACTTGCCCTCTGGAGAAAATTCAACAACAAATATGGAAGACAGTTTAGTAGATAGTTCAAAACAAAGACATCAATTATTGGTCAAAGGAAAAGAACTAAGCAATGCTTCTAACCCAATGCAACTGTCGACTGAAAATTGTCCAAACAGAATGATGTTGCTTACTGCGTCAGATATTGGAGAATTTGACAACTTGCTTCAGACAAATGATGCTGATATTTTAAATCGAGACTTGAATTATTTAGAAACTGAACTTTGATACAAAACCCCAACTAAAACAGCATGTAATCGTAAAATGATGTAAAAATAAAATAAAATACAATAAGGAGAATCTGTAGATGCATAAATGTGACCATTAACCATTAACATAAAAACTATGCAATCGGAAAACAAGTCATCATGTGAAAAACTGAACTATAGAAAGGAATGTGTATATGAACTGACGAATAAAATTTAATAATATAATTTTAATCATCATTTTATTTGGTAGTTTTACTAGGCCCTACATGTGCCCAATCATCATTAAATCATTGAAAAGTATTTTACAATTTATTAACATATTCGTTTATTGCATGCGACATCAACATGCATCTTAATGATCATCATCACGACCATCTTTATCATCACATCACCGGCGTCATCATCATCTTTTCACACCATCGTCATAATAATAGAGTACCGTATCATCGTCAAATACCCCGTCACCTTCACCATCAGCATCATCATTGTCACCAACCACTATCATCATTATCACCATCTTTAAAAAAACAAACGGTTTCCAAGGCGTCTTACATTAAGGCTCCGGATGATTTTTTTTTTTTTTTTTTTTTTTTTTTTTTTTTTTTTTTTTTTTTTTTTTTTTTTTTTTTTTTTTTATATGTTGTACAACCGATTACTTTAAGGCACAAAAACCATGGGGCTATTTGACGGAAAACTCCCAAGCGGTTAATGAGATACATATTTTAGAATATTTGAAAACTGGGGGAAGGCGGAAAAATGGTGGTTACTCCTATTTTCCCCCCAGTTTTTAAATATTAAAAAAATCTTTAACTCATTCCGCTTCGAGATTTTCGTCAGATATGTTTTTTTTTTTTGTCTTGAAACACAACAGACTTTTTTTCCTCCTTATCAACGGCAGACAAGAGCATTGGTCAGGGTCCGGAATAAAAAAAAAAATCCCTGGTAGGGTTCATGGCAAGAGTTTTTTTTTTAGGCTTAGCACTTTTAGACCACAATATTGGCATTCAAATTTAATAACGTTATTTCGGGGGTGGGGTCCAGGCCTTTCCGACGGGGAGTGGGTTCTTCCCCTCACCCACTGGCGCAATGTAACGAAATAGATTAAAACAACCCAGAAAGACAAGAGTTACTAACACCTTAAACTCTATCTAGAAGTAATTTTGTGTTGCTTATTTAGTATTTTTGACAACTTTACTTATGAGTTCTTCAAGGAGGTCAACATAGGGAGGTGTCCTCTTTCCTCTCCCCTTTAACTACGCGATTCTTTTATTATCAGTCAGTAGGCCTATATTATTACCATTGGGCGATTGCGTTTATTGGCCCATGTCCTGGGAACCATTATACCATGTTGGTGGCGTTTTATGCGTTGGTGGTTTCACATGAGGTTTTATAGGGACTTGATCACATGCTTATCGGCATAAATCAGGTGACTTCTTTGTTGACACGAGCAGGGTGGTTAGTTGCGGTGCAGACCTCACTTTATTGCAAATATGAAACTGAGAGTTTTTGTATCAGTTATTGCTTTTTTTGCAATTAATAATATTACTAGAAGTTTTGCTTACAAGTATAATACCAAGTACTTTGATCAAACTATCGACCATTTCAACTTTGCCTCCTATGGAAGTCAGACATTTAAGCAGAAATATCTGTATAATGGTAAGTGTGTCAGTAAAAAGATTACCAAGACAGACATGGGATATAGTCTTCTAGGCCTATCAATAGCGGGGACCCAGGAGCAGGCCCAGGAGGCAACCGGTCACTTGATGTCATGAATCCACGAGCCCAAGTAACCAGACGGAACTAACTGAAAATTTAAAAAATTGTATTAGGCCTATAATAAAGATATTTGGCTTTATTTTTGCAGCCTAGTAGTATGGCCTAACCCAATAATAATAATTTTCATTTTAAATTATTATATTATTATTATATGGTTATTTAATTGATTCGTTTGATCCATATTGTAACTATTTTTTTATACCATTATTCCAGATTCATATTGGGATAAAGAAAATGGCCCAATATACTTCTACACTGGCAATGAGGGACCCATTGAGGGGTTTTTGCAGAATTCAGGACTAGTATATGATCTTGCGGTCAAGTCAAAGGCTCTCATCGTTTTTGCAGAACATGTTAGTGTAAAACCAGGCCATCTGTTATCATTTTTGTGTTATAGTACCTCTATCTATATATGATCTCCAATTTAAAATTTAAGAATTGTAATTTAAATTTAGATATCAAACTATCAAACATAAATATTTCTACTGTACAAAAAATTGCATATATTTTTTAAGAACTCCAATGATAATTCCTAATGCTACTTTGAGTTAATAAATGTTAAGATCTTTCCATACATCAAATTTTATGTGAAAAAATTGTGTGATGTACCCAGAGTGTGATGATGTCATATTACACCCAAATATAGACATGTCAAACATGTCATATAAATTTTGAGTGTGCTGGACAAAGCTTTAGAATCAATGATTTCATTTTTCAGTGTACATAAAAGAATGATTGAATGTATAATATTTTTTTACTTATGTTGCTGTTAAATATCTGTCTTAAAGAATTTTCTACAATTTTCTATATTTTTGTGTAGAGATTCTATGGCTCATCTTTGCCATTTGGAGCTCATTCATTTAGTCCAGCGAACATCAGTTTGTTAACACTGGAGCAAGCAATGGCTGATTATGCTACATTGATAACACATTTGAAAGAAAATTTAGGGGTCCATAATACTCCTGTTATAGCATTTGGAGGAAGGTACAGTATAAAATTATTTTATCCTTTCAAATTATTAGCCTAAAGCCGGCCACTCACTGCGTTGTGCAATAGTCATGTGACCTTCACTCGACGAATTAAACTCCGCTCGCTGTGGACGCTAGTCAACAGAACGCCGCCTGCTGATTGTTTGTGGCAGTTTGAATGGATCATTACTAAAAACGATCCGTTGCACGCACATTGTTGCTTTGCGTTCTTCATAGAATCACATCGGCCGACGACTGCCGGGCACCGTGAGTGCACGGCTTAAAGCTTTGCCCGTACTATCAAATTTTCTTTGGCAAAAACCGTGTATGCCCTTATATACCACCGTCCCGAGGCAAAATAATGTAACTGACAGTTTTGTAGATTTTGAGATAATATCATTTGGGAGAATAATAAACACGTCTTAATTACCTGTGAAAATTTCAGGTCTCAATAATGAGTCGTTTCGGAGATAGCAACACCTATCTTTAAGAACAAAACTTAAAATCTAGTGATTTTCCTTGGCAAAACAGGATATCTACCAGTTTACGGGGCAAAACAACGTAACAACGATGAATACGTTGTTGTGCCGTGGAATAGTATTCAAAAATTTCTTGAGCTGATGAAGTTTTGCAAGGCAAAATCAAATGGTTATTGGTGTTTTTATATCAATAATCTTAACAGTGACGTATGAACAAGCTAGGTAATGCATATGATTGCCCTAAACGTGATAAATTCCAAAAATTTATTGCAAAGTTGGCAACATGCAGACTTTTAACTCTATTTTTCTCCAAAAGTGAAAGTTACATTTTTTTGCCATAGGACAGCCGTATAGTCATGATGTGTCTATGTATGTCACATGTTTTTGTTAAATCAAATTTGATAGTCTGGTCAGGGCTTCATATATTTAGTATGAATATGAACAATTTGTATAATTTTTATAAGAAATGAAATGGCAACTCTCATTCGGAAAACAGAGGATTTATCTTTCATTTTAATAGTGAATATTTCATAAAAAATAATAAAGATTAATAATAAATCTGTGTTTTTTATTTCTCTACCACATTTTCCCAGTTACGGTGGAATGCTAAGTGCTTACATGCGATTCAAGTACCCTAATGTTATCTATGGAGCTTTAGCTGCAAGTGCTCCAATCTATCTCATTGCCGGCAAAGGGGATCGAACTGAGTTCTTTGCAGATGTCACAAAGGTACCATAACATTTTCAAAATGCATAATGTACTACAGTACTGGAAGTTTTGTTGCCAATCACAGGGACATATAGAAATGAGAGTCAATAAGCATTAAAAAGAATATAGGCTGAAACAATTCCAGGTTTCAGTGGCAACTCTCATTTGCCTCATGCATATTGGTCGAAAAAAAAAAAAGTAATAATGCTAATGTTTTCGTTTTTATCTTAAGTCATATTGCGTTGTATATTTTGTGTTCTATGGAAGTAAATTATCTTTTGAAATTGAAATAATAACAATAATTCTAAAGATTGATATAGTGCCAATTCCAAGACAATGAACAAATATGCTTGATTGTTATTACCCTTGGTCACTGGATAACACAAAACAACGTGCATTTGCCACAAAACATCCACAACATCCTACCAGGTTCACATTTACCGGGACACAAGCGACCAGTGGCATATCTAGGAATCTTGAAATGGGGGGGGCGGGGGATGTGCTTGATAATTAAGTGAGGGTGTGCTAGGTCGCAAAATAAGGTGATATGAGATGATTTTTAAGTGCTTGAGAGTGAATGAAATGCTTTGGACATTTTCAATGGGGAGGGGGAAACTGGGTGACATTTCCCAACGCAGTTTCTAGATACACCACTGCAAGCGACTTGCACAGGAGAGTTTTATATTAAGCAATAACAAGTCCAGGTGGCATTCTGTAACTACTAATTTTTGCACTTTTTGTTGATATTTTGTGAACATTTATTGCAGGACTTTGAAAAAGCTGATCCATTGTGCCCCAAAGCAGTCATGACAGCGTTTACTATGTTGGACAATCTAGTGAAGACAGGTGACAACGGTATGCAACTTCATACAGACACTGTTCCATCATGCTTCTTCCTGTTTAGATAATTACATTTTTTTTATTAATATTAGATGTGTAACATTATTTTAAATTCTTTTGTTCAAAATTCTGAAACCATATAAGTTATAACATTAATTTAATTATTACGAAATGATATTTGCCCTACCTGACGTGTTATATGTACTGAATGCTCAGTACATTCCCAAATACTTGCGAAAAAAATCTTTCAAGCCCACGACTTCCAGGTAACTAGCCTGATGTCTTAACCACTAGATCACTGAGTTTGCACTTGGTGGCTAGTGATGAATCCGATCCCCAAGTATCTGCAGGTACTGCAATGTTATTCTGATGGCTTTTTGCATCAGGAGAAGTAATACAAAATGATGTTTGCCCTGCCTGACCTGCTATATGTACTAAATGCTCAGTACATTTCAAAAAAATCTTGCAAGTAATTTTTTTTTTGCAAGTATTTGGGAATGTACTGAGCATTCGGTACATGTAACACGTCAGGTAGGGCAAACATCATTTCGTATTATTTCTCATGACACAAAATGCCATCGGAATATTAATTTAATTATTATTATTATTTTTATCCTTTTTCAATTTCCATTTCCAAGTTCCTGGTTTAACTTCAAAGGCAATCTCTTTTATAATACAAATCAACTGTGTTCCTGAAGTAGTTAAAAGTTGAAACTGGTTTTAAATCTTGAACAATAATAGGTTAAATTATTTATAGCACAGTAACTATGTAGGGAATTGCAGTATTTGGGAATGTACTGAGCATTCGGTACATGTAACACGTCAGGTAGGGCAAACATCATTTCGTATTATTTCTCATGACACAAAATGCCATCGGAATATTAATTTAATTATTATTATTATTTTTATCCTTTTTTAATTTCCATTTCCAAGTTCCTGGTTTAACTTCAAAGGCAATCTCTTTTATAATACAAATCAACTGTGTTCCTGAAGTAGTTAAAAGTTGAAACTGGTTTTAAATCTTGAACAATAATAGGTTAAATTATTTATAGCACAGTAACTATGTAGGGAATTGCATCCCCCCCCCCAAAAAAAATACATCTCTTCCCCCAGTCCCGTCCCTCATTAAAAATTTTAAAAGCAAAAAAAAAAACATGCTCAAGTGCCATAGTTAAAAATCACCTCAAATCCACATGTTTGCAAGCCTCCTCACATAATCATTGAGCCTCCATTTCACCGTCACGACTCCCCCACGCCATCAGTTCCCCCACACCATCAGTTCCCCCACACCATCAGTTCCCCCACTTTCAAGAATAGATATGCCACTGTTATAGTATCACTTCAGATGTCATTAGGTTCTATTGTTTTCAAAATATATTGGTTTTCCTTCATTCATTTCTCCAGGCATAAAGAAAGTTTCTGAATTATTCAAGTTGTGTAAGACACTTGATAAGGGGCAGGTAACTCATCTTCAAGGCTGGGTACGCAACTCATTTACGAGCCTAGCAATGATGGACTACCCATACCCTACAGACTTTCTAGCCCCACTCCCAGGCTCTCCAGTCAATGTAAGTACAAGCACTTAAGTTATGCTACATTTAGTAATAGTTCATAAAAACATCTGATTAATATGAATACTAATAGTTTATATTATAGCCAGATAAAATATATTGTTGAAAAGGCCATTTTTCAAGCTATATTTAAAATAAATAACATTTGCAGAAGAAATGCCCAATTCATTTCAATTTCATGTTGGCTGCATAACTTATTTTAGAAGCTAAAAACAGAGGAATGACTTAAAGCTGGGGAACTTGCATGACTGCATTGTCGTACCAGTGACGTAACCAGAGGGAGGGGTGCCTTTTATGTTCAAACATTAAAAAAATAATAGTAAATTAATGGAAATAAAAAGTAAAGCAACTTTAGACTTAAAACATCCAATTTATGGTGCATTTCTAGCCATTGATACCTACTTTTGTGATTTGCGTTATGTTCAGTAGACGTAATACTTTTCTATTTAGTGCCCCCTTTTCAAAATTCTGGATACACTACTTCTGTACCCACAAGTTGAAGCACCAGAATGGCCAATACCCTACGACCTTTTAAGTCACTTGTGTTGTTTTCTATGCAAATTATATTATTGTTTTGTTGATGTGGTTATTAGTTGTAATTTTGGCTACAGGAGTAAATCAATCATTGACAATTTCTTTTTTTATAGTATGCCTGCAAAGTTATTTTAAGTGCCAATGACCCTCTGCAAGGACTTGCTGAAGCCGCAGGTTAGTGTTTTACTGAGTCTTCTATAATAGCCCTTAGGGGCGGATCCAGAGATATCCGAAAGGTGGGCCAAAAGTGGGGCCAATTGAGACAACACTACTTTAGGGGTCCGGGGGAATTTCTTGCAATTTTTGTTTTCTAGACAACCAAAAATAACCTGTGAGGAGTTCTGGGCGATAAATTATTTCTTTTTCTTCTTTTCTTTCTTTCTTTCTTTTTTTTTCAACTTTCAAAAGGGTGGGTGGGGGGCCCCTTTGTCAACAAAATATCATACCAGGCCACAAAGTAAACAGTCTGATCGATTCGGTGCTGATGAGCAGCATGTTCCGTACCTGGCTGTACTGCAGGTTGTCCGATATTAGCAGTCAGCTGTCCTGACTAACAATTGCATTAAGTAGTGAATATATAAAAGGGGTCCTTTAGAAAAATAATGACCAGGTATTACCATAGTAACATCCACAATGATTGCCTCCTCAACTTCCCATAACATTCAACTATATACATCGCCACCTTTCCCTTATCATTTAACACCGGTATGTGCTAGTTATATTATTATTAATATCTTGTATGCTGGATATATCACCCTAATTAAATAATTCAGTTATAATAACATTATAAATATACTACATTCAATTTTCTATTATTAGGTCTTTTTTATAATGGAACTGGAGGTAGCCTGAAGTGTTTTGATATAATTACCGAGTTTATTGAATGTGCTGATCCTACAGGCTGCGGTACTGGCAATGATGGCCTAGCTTGGGATTATCAGGTACAGTAGACTTAGCTTAGCTTTCGAATGTCATTTTATATTTTCCATTATACCAGTTCAGTAGTGGTACCAGGCCCGGGATTTATCAATCTTAGCTTAGCAAATGTCTTAAGTCAAAAAAGTTAAGATGTCCCTAATAAGTATATTAAGCTGATTTATTACCCAATCTTAGCAATCTTGGCTTAAAAATCGTCTTAGCTTGGTGCCAACGTATAATGGCCTTTCTAATTTTAAGCAAATTTTAAGCTAAGCAATATGGGTAAATTTGACTTGAGAAAAAAAATGGACTTAAGACGAATTTAAGCTGAATTCTAGTTGCTGTGGCCCCAGAAGTTTTTCGATGAGGGGTCCATGTTCCCCTACAGTGGTTACAATTCAGCCCAACCATGTCTTTGAAGCATTTTTTCCTGACATAATACAGTAATTGGCCTCTTTCACCAGGCAACCCCACCCCCCTTTCACCAGGCAACTCCCCCCTCCCCCCGGGGGCCTGGTGAACTCTCATTGGACCCCACTGCCGTCACTGCTATAATTTAACATTTAGGAGATAATTTTCACGGCAAATGGGGATAGTGTTCATGTTTTGTATTTCACCATCTGCAATAATAATTATATTACTTATAAAAAAATAATAATAATAATGGTCAACTTATGGAGTGCATATGAACAACAACTTTCAATTTTTATTCTATCAAGGCCTGCACTGAACTTATACTTCCAGAAGGATCAAATGGAAAGACGGACATGTTTCCATCTCTACCCTTTACACTCAAGATGAGGGATGAATATTGTCAAAAAACCTGGAAAGTAACACCCAGAAACAATTGGCTTGACATTAGTGTTTGGGGTGAAGGTAGGTTCCATTCATACATTTGTAAAATATTGTATGTCATCATCATCATCATCATCATCGCCATATTTTACTTTATTAGGAAAGAAAGTGTGGAAACCAATTAGTCTTCAAAGATAATATAAAATATTCTAATTTCTCTATTTTTCCTACAGATATCAGCACATCTAGTAATATAATATTTTCAAATGGTGAACTTGATCCGTGGAGAGGTGGTGGGGTTCTGTCTAATGTGTCCGACTCGCTTATAGCAGTGCTCGTTGAGGGCGGTGCACATCATTATGACATGAGGTAAATTGAAGGCATTTAGTATTTTTAAAATGTAGTCTGTCAAAACTGAATTAAAAAAATTCAACTACATGTTTGAATTAACTAATTTTTATAAGCAAGTTATTAAAATAACATTTTCCATCATTTAACAGACTGTATTATCTTTCCTGTACCATTTTTTATGTAGACCCTTAAATTGGCTGGTATTAAAATATCTGTAAATCAACGAAAACTCTTCTTTAAATTTTTTTTCTGTTAATTACTTCTTTGATCCTTTTATATGATTTTTTTGGGGTTTCTCAATTACAGTATTTTGGCAGACAGTACCTGTATATATAAAAAAAGTTGAGGTTTATATTTTTTTAAATATTTCTATAGTATTTGGTACATGTATGTGTGTTTCTTCAGATGCATATACTGTATATCAAGTTAAATGTGTTAACTGCAATAATATCAAGTTTTTTGAAGCCCTTGGATTTGATCCATAATAATGATACCCACTGGTTCAAACCTCAAACTAGAGGTTGAGAGCAAGCACCAACCACAATGGCTGTGTCAATGCTCTCCCACTATTTCGCATGTAAAATTGACCCATTACATAATTATTCAAGAGGGTACAGCCAATGCGAAATATTTTTTTGTTGTAAATGTATTTGTAAAATGTTATTGATATATGAACTTGTTATTCTGCTTGGAAAAATAGTATATAAGTGTAGCATATTAATAATAATAATAATAATGATAACAATAATAAAAATTAATAAATAATAATAATAATCTTATTAATTACTATAAAAGGTAGATAAATTTATTTTTTACCAAAATACTTCTATTCATTTCACATCACGAAATACAAGAAATATACTTAATAGATACCTGTGTATTGTCATTACTGTTTTTTTAACTAACTTAATTGTTATAGTTTTTCACTGATTAAATCGTATTTGAATCTTTTAAATTCCACAGGGGTTCTGATACACGTGACATACCCTCGGTTATTGCCATCAGGAAGCAAGAAGCTACTATTATCAACAAGTGGGTTGCAGAAGCCAAACTATCAAATAAACAAAGAAAAATATCTACATAATATCTGAATTGAATCATCATTGTCCATGAATTGAGAATAATTTTTTAATTATTAAACTGTTGTTTTTAGATTAAAAAAATGATTAGGTGGCAGAGGAAAAGGTCAGGGTGTTATTCTGATATATAGCACCTGGGTTTGCCTGTGGCATAACGAGTCAAGATTCTCATGACAATCAAAGACCTTCCTATCAAGTTTTATAACAAGCCCCTTCCCCCAAAAAATTATTTAAAAATTAAAAATTAGAAAAGAAAATTACATTCAAAGTTCTTGAGAGTGCCATTTCAGGCCATCTATTCCCCCAATTCCGCAATCTTTTTAGTCCACAGCTAAAATTAAATGTCAAGCACTCAGATGCGACTCATGGTAAAACAGAGGTTTAGCCAGAAAAAAGAAATAGGCCATCCACAATGGAAGACAAAGAACTTGTCGCGTAGGTCAAGCAGTCATGGTAAATGTGGACATAATAAATGATGGCACGCTGCCTATTTGATTATTTATTTATTTTGTATAAAACACTCAAAATGCAACAAAGATTGAACATTTCTTGAGTTTACATATAGAAATAAGCCTACCAAACAGAAAACAGACACAAAAGAAGCATAATACTGTACAATACAATCAAAAGTGTAAGCCTACAGTAAATAATTAGAAAATAACTAATCTATAAAAGCGGTATTTACAATTTTATAAAAAGATATTAAATTTTATAGTATCAAATATATATTATTATTTTATATACTATACAGCAAATTGATTATTAATGGATATATAATGCAAAATCATACAAAATATACAATTCATTAAAATTATTGAATATTTTCCTTATCAATTTATTAAAACCAAAATATATATACATATATATATATATATATCTGAGGTGGCACACTGTACTAGTTGGAGCTACGTAACCTCCTTTCAGGTTTGGGGTTCTCTGGAATCCAAGATACAAAACATTCTGATGTCACCAGACTCTTGCAAAATTTCGAAAGTAGATTTAGATCGTCGTTCTTGTAATGATGTTAGAGTAAGTGTATCCAAGGCATCCTGGTAACTACTGTAGTTTTTATAGCCAAGAATGATCTTGAGTGCCCTTTTCTGGATGAATTCCACCTGCACACACTGCTTCTTCGTTAAAGCAGAATGCCACAGCGGACTAGCGTACTCCAGCAGGGGCGGATCTAGGATGAAATTTAGGGGGGGGCCTTACTCGGGGCGAAGCACCAAGCCGAGTTGCGAAGCACCGAAGTGGGTGGATGTGGGAGGGGGTATCCCCGCTCCCAATATTAGGAAATTTTTTTTTTTAAATTAACACTAAGACAGTCGTACACAGCTTTCTAATCTAAAGAATTAGATTGTGTTGCTATTGTTATGGAGTCGTGAAAAATATATTCGATAATTCGTACACACGTTTTCTGCCGAATGACTCTGACTGTTGTAAGTGCGATATATTATTATTTATTATTATGTTGGATATTATGTTGGCATTAATTGATTATATACTCATAAATAAAATTTGCAAATACCGATGTACGGTAACTATACCAAAAGATTGTACTTTTATTCTATCATTTAGTAACCACATGTTCACCACGAGCCTTGTTGATGTGCACCAGAGTAATCAACAAAAAACAACTGAAGTACTGTATGTAGTAATAAATAGGCCTAGATATGATCTTTTCTATTTTTTCTTTCTTCTCTCTCCCCCTCCCCCTTCTCTCTCTTTTTCCCCTTTTTTTTGGGGGCCTCCTGCTCCAGTAAGGGCCTGATGTACGTAATATAGGTAAATACAAGGTTATCTCAAGGGGCACCATAACGCCTTAGTATACACAACATATACAGACGACGGGAGGTGGTCTTAGATACCATTTCATTCACTTGAGTGTCCCATTTCATATTTTGTTGTATATGGACACCCAGCAACTTAACAACAGATTTCACTTCCAAAATGTCATTCCCTATACGTAATGGAATGAAATTGGGTTTGTTCTTAAGGAAATGAACATGCATTACATTGCATTTGTCGGCATTAGGTAGCATATCATTTTGGTTGCACCAAGTTTGGAGCTCATCAAGATGCTTCTGAAGAGAATGGCCTGCTGTCATATGACCACCAAGAGGAACATGACTGATCTCACGGATAGTCAAGTCATCGACAAACTTCCATTTCTCTGGAATGTGTGTGCATATATATGGGTGTGCAAGTGTATGTACATCTGGTGGTAGCCACTGTGTGCGCGCTGAACCGTGGAGATCACTAGGTCCCCGGTTCAATTCCCATCCCTGCCTCTCCTTGTGTTTCAGCTAGAGGGCTGAAATACAAGTTACAATAGCGCACCGTCTTTCGGATGAGACATTTAAGCCGTTGGTCCCGTGTGCATCTATGGCCCATGTGCACGTTAAAGAACGCAGTACACTCTTCGGGAAAGAGTAGGGGATTGTCTCCTGGTGTACTGCCCAATCACCACCAAAAGGACCCCACTGAAATAAGTCTTCTTTTAGACTTTCGTGGGCTATCCTTGGTGTTTACACCGAATAAATCCAAATCCATACATTTGTATTTGTATATTTAGTAATTTTATATGCATATTCAAACAGTTTTAAAGTGCTTTTTAATGTATTTTTTTTAGTTAAGTTGTTTTCTTTTAAGTTATTTGTTATGATTGATGCATCTCCTGAGTGCCGCTGATGTAAATGGTGTCTGTATAGAGTCAATAAATGATTTGATTTGTGTGCTAATAGATCATTGACCAACACAGTAAAAAGAATGGGACCTAATTTGGTGCCTTGAGGCACTCCACACGTAACTGGCATGGGCGGGACCTTTTCATCTGGCATGATTTTACACGGTCAAAGGCCTTACTGAAGTCGACAGTACAAATAGAGGCATACATTCCATGTCCATTAGTACCTGACAAAATCCTATAAGCCCTTGTGGTAAAATGATTAAATTTGGTATAATTTTTTGAGTTTAAGTGGTCAAGTCAATAATAATTCAGACGTCCGTTGTTTTTTACGTGCGAGACAGCGAAGATCAGAGGAATTACCCACTGGATTCTTTTGTCAACCAATAAGATGCCATCACGTACAAAATCGAATAAAAAACCCAAGATTGAAAATATAACTTTTAATTACTCATTTAACAGAACCACTTAAGTTACCAAATCTTTAATAAATTACAGATTGAAATGGATGTTTTTATTTACTACAAAAAATCTATAATTTGCTGCCAGATGTGTTGACAAGGAAAATATTTTTTCTATATTTTTTAGCTGAAAGCCAAACACATTGAAATAAACAAAAGTAAAGTTGTCATACCTGAAGTAAAAATGTTTTCATAGTTTTATATTATTTAACATGAAACTATTGACAACATATGCATTATAGAAATAAAACTGACTATATGCCATGCTTCATTGCACTTTTGTTTAATACTGAAGTTGATTTCTCTCTAAATGCAAAAAAATTGGAAGAGTGACTAAAGTGATCACTTTAATAGTGAAACAAAAAAATTTGCTCTCAGTGAAGTTTACAAATTTTTGAACTATTTTAAGAAATATATTCACTCTTAAAATTTTAAGAGTTGATATACTATTGATTTATTTGTGTAATACTTAAGGAAGTGTTATTTCATTTTATTTCATTTATTCAAAATAACCTCCAAGGAGAAGCAAAGAAATACAATCAAAACAATGCAATTGAATTAAAAAACGTGGCTTGAATAATTAGAAACAGGCATAAAATTCGGACATTACACTCACTTATTAACTTTCATCTACAAACTGAACTAGAAACGGTCCATGGCAAGTTTTTGTTTTCCTTGTGTTGTGTAATTTGCATGAAAACATGAAAATAGTAGGCCTATAGGGCTATTTTATATACATATACATATAAATACATATATATATACACACACAACACACACACACATATATATATATATATATATATATATAATTCTGTTCTTGGTCCGTTACCATACTATTTCTCATCTATGTGAACAATTTGCCCAGGGGCAGTGACATCTGTCTCTTATACACATCTAGATGTGTATACAGCTAAAAAGCTATATATATATATATATATATATATATATATATTGTCACGTATGAGCGACAGTGGTTCAAAAAGGGAAGATAACGTTCAGAGATGCTAGACAATAAAAACAAAGTACTCCGGACACAGCATCAAAGTAGTCGATGTAATAGTTTAATGGTTATAATCATCGGTTGATCAAGCCGAACAACGTGCCACATAAGACAAATCTACCATGGATATTCTTATGAATACTCCGGTTACTTAACCCGGACTATACATTGACTATGCAAAACAAATATCGTTATGTTTTCTGAACCAAACAAACTATTTTAACGTCTCACAAGATAAATTATTACGTTCACCAAGACGAATCATACCTCACTATAACTGAGTGGCCAGTTAATACCATACATAGGCAATATATGAGTACACATCAACAATTATTCCGAGCGGCAATAGAATAATACCGTACATGAGCTATATCAATATATGAATATACATTAATAATTATTCCGATTAGCAATAGAACAATACCATACATGGGCTATATCAATATACTAGCTTGCTTGTGATTGGCTATGCTAGTCACTGTAATTTGAATTTAGTTAAGTTTGGTGCAGCTCTTCAAGTCTGAAGTTTGTCTTAATTCTGGCCTATGCATCGTAATTGCCTGTATGTGATGTGGATTGCTGAGAACTGAAATAAACTCAGAATTTGAAGTTAAAGTATAATTGTGTTGGCTGAATTAAATTTCTACTGGTGTTGGTGAAAAAGAGTGTGTGCTAATTGTGTTATATATCAATTAGTAGCAAAGTGATAAGAAAAAATACTATTGTATTAACAATACAAGAAGATGAGAAGTATTGATGACAGACAGTAATATTAATATTATTACACCAGTTACATAATACAGTAATATTATATTACATTATATGGTGGCAACTACATTATACTGCCCTAAACCAAAATATGTTGTATTGTAAATGTGCATTGGTGAAATGAAATGAAACTTTGTTTAAGCTGCCCTTGACCAAAATATGTTGTATTGTAATGTGCATTGGTCAAATGAAATGATGAGCTTTCTATTTTAGTAGCATCAGCACTTTGTGCTAAATTTCATCTGATTTGATTTGAATAATAATTGTTCAGTATGTACAATTGTTGAATACTGTATATCTGTAAATTATTTTTACTGTGATATAAAAAAAGTTGTAATTGCACATAAAATAAGCATGATATACATAAAATAATACTGATGTCACCCAAATTGTGACCTCAATAAGACTTTATTTAAAAAAATTTTATTTCAACATGCAGCCATGGTTATGGGGGGGGGGGGGAATAGGAGGAAAGAAGGTAACTGTGTGAAAGGTGGGGATAGCCATTTCCCCCCAATACATTCTGTAGAGGGATCCAAGGTAAAATTTTCCTTCTTAGATTGTCAGAAATGGGTTCTTTAAATAAGTGGTTACAGGTAGGGTAAAGGTAGTTTTACAACTTAATTTTCAGGAATATAATTTTGTAAATTTATATCTTTTATTTCATCTAATGAATATTCAGGCATCCATGCCAAATAAAAGCTTCTGCTATCACCAACAAGAGATTCACCAGCTACATGAAGGTAACCGGACATTAGTTAACATACATAAAATCGTACACTGAGACAACTGTTTAAAAAGTACAAACATGAGCGTATACAAAAAAATAAGTCAGCATACATATATAAAATTTTTCTGGTTTTTTTACAATTTTTAAAATTTAAAATTGTCTTGTAAGTTTGTATGTATATACAGGTTTTAAAAAATAAATCAAATTATTATAAAAACGTTTTAAAGTACCCTGTAGAAAAATGAGCATGCACAAATAAATGTACAATATTTAACAGTATGGAAAACAAAACTACTGTATGTATTCATAAAATAACAATATTATCCATTAGAACATTAAGAAAAACATTGATTCAACTGTAAAAAATATATAAAAGTATCAAAATAAAGTTTAAGTACAGCCTAATAAATAAACTTTGAATATATGTAATATCTGCAATAAAACATGAATATGAAATGCAATACTAAAAATTCCACCATGTTCAAACCTCTTAAGAAAAACACTGATTCAACTGTAAAACTATAATATTAGCATAAATATCAAAATAATGGTTAAGTGTGGCCTAATTGCATTCAATGTATGTAATACTATATATTGCACATTTGATTAGAAGTCCTAAAATACTATTTGTTTAGAATACTCAGTCTTCAAAGGAAATTGGAATACTTCTATCATGTTCAAGCTTCTTAAAAAATACATTGATTCAACTGTAAAACTATAATAGTACCATAAAGCCTTGTTCGCACTGGATTTAAAAAATGGTAAATTTAACCAGGGTAACTTTAACCAAAGTCATGGGTACATTTCACCATTGTTCGCACTTGGATTATTCACACGGTTAGTTTTACCATACTAGTTTTACCAAGATTTAAACTTGTGTATAAAAAATATTATTTAGGGCGCTAGTTTGTGACTTCAAATTCCGGTTTTGTTCGAGCGGTGTCAACATGCAAGAAGTCCTAACCGTGTTGCACGTTCGGATTGGACTTCTTGACCAGCGTGGTTAGTTTAACCGAGACCGTGGAAAGTTTTACTGGGCTGGCTGAGGTCGGTAAAATTAACCATTAGGCTTGGTTAATTTAACCCTGAGGGAATAGTAACCGACGTTCGGATTGGATTTTTTTTTGGTCAACTTAGCCAGTGACTCGGTTAATTTGACCAAATTAAGTCCAGTGCGATAGGGGCTTAAGTATCAAAATATTGGTTAAGTATAGCCTAATTGTACTATTGCATTGGCTTAGAAGTCTTATAATATTATATGTTTATAATACTCAGTCTTCACAGGAAACTGGAATACTTCCATCATGTTCAAACTTCTTAAGAAATGTACATTAATTAAACCGTAAAACCATAATAGTAGCAATTGCATTCAATGTGCATAATAATATATTGCATATGCTTAGAAGTCCTAAAATACTATATGTTTAGAATACTCAGTCTTCAAAGGAAACTGGAATACTTCAACGACCCATTGTTTCATATCCGGGTCAGTCAGTTCATATTGCTTTTTTGTTGATGTTTTAGCTTCTAGTAGAGTTGGATTTTCTTCAAGTTGTCAATCTTCATGCCTGTTGGAAGACATTCCCCAGAATACCTATGATGAAGGAAAATAATAATAATAAATATAATAATAATCGTTGACTTCTATAGCGCAAAATGACGGAGCTTTAATAAGCTTAACATTAAATTTTAAAGAATATGATCAACTTCTTTTCTTATAAGCCCACTAATACTGTACAGTAATTAAGATTTATAAAGAATAAATATATAATATTAAGTCTATCTTAAATGAGTTGTAATTTGCTGCTGTCATCAGTGTTTTAAAATTAATATATTGTTTCAGAATACAATTAAAATTTTGTTTTGCAGTTATGTATGTGGTATCAGTTTCTTTTGTGAATACTTGGATAAACCTATTAATGCATAAGTTTCCTTTAAAACTTACCTCTCGAGCATAAAAGTATCTCACTCATAGACTAATAACATCACTGCTGATTTGTTTAAATTGTTTTGGTACAATTTCAAATAGTGCACATACAACATAGATTGTAAACATTAGTAAATATTTTTACAGGTTATTAGTAACTTACCGAAATACCTTTAGATTATTGTGTCTTTCACATGCCTCTGCCACTTCTCCTAGTCCTTCTTCAGCCATCCATAAGCTGACAATTTGAAGACGTTCGAGTGATAAGATTCGTTGTAACATTCTCTCCAATGCATTGCATGCACCGTTTGTAAGTGTGCATTCTTTTTCGATTACTTCTATTTTTCCTTCATCACGTTTCCCATACAGACTCAGTATCTTCAAATGTGGCATATCTGTCAGATTGTCAGCCGCACAACTCACTATCATATCACAGCTTTCTGTCATGTCTGTGATCTTCAGCTCGACCAGGTGACGACATTGGCATGCCCTTTGAACTATCTTAAATGCTTCAGATAAAGACATTCCTTGCAGCGGAAGTGTTAGCAGTTGTAAAAAGTTCATACCCTGTATACCTTTGGCAAATTCTTCACTAGCTGTGTCAAATAACTGGTAGATTGAAAGTTCCTTAAGTACTGTTAATTTGTGAAGGTTTAATGACAAGGTGATCATCCCATATTCAGACACAGGACTATAACTTACATTAAAATGTGTCAACTTGCTAATGTATTTGAAATTGTCTGCTAGAAAACCGATACCATCTCCGATTGGATTATTCTTGAGGATTATTTCCTTCAAGTTGTGCGTTTCCTTAAATGATTTTGCCACTATTCTGCAGACTTCAGGCCCAACATTGGCACTAGAAAGATTTAATACGGTCAAGGACGCCTTCCGTAAAGCATTAGGCAACGCATCAGACATAGTAGCCAAATCAAATCCAAGAACTGTTAACTCCTTAATATTTACACTCTGTAGTGACCTTAAAATAGGACTTATATCTGTGTCATCACCTTTGTGTTCACCTGTGACTTGAAATGTTCTCATGAAAGATAAACATTGATAAGCAGGGAACTGGCGAAAAGCTGGTGGTAATTTTTCTATCTGGCACTCTTTGAGCTTCCGTCTTAACTTTTCTTTTGGCATAACAGAGTATTTTCTCACCTTTCTGATAAATTCTTGTTGGTCATCTGGAAACATTTCCCACAGTGTGCTTACTTCTTTATTAGTTTGAATACATATATTCATCAATTCAATTTTGAATATATTTAAACTTACATTTTCATTTGAATCGTGTGGAAATTGACTGAACTTCAGAAGATAACCGAGAGAGTTTGCAGTTGTCGAAGAGAAATTGCTGAATCTCATTTGTCCCTGCTTAAATAATAGAACCATGATGTCATTCAGTGAACCAGAACATTTACTCTCATGATAGCAACGAATACACAGCTCTACGTATTGTTGAAAGGCCATGCTGCTTTCGAAAGAGAGCTTGCCAGAAACATACCTATCGCTATTGTTCGAAAGCTCATTTTCAAAAATCCCCAACAAGTGTTTTAAAACTAATTTTGCAACCTTTACATTTGTACCACTCAAGAACAAAAGAAGCATTTCATATTGGAGAGCATCTTTGACAGAAGATATTTTATGTAGGTAAGACCGGAATTCTTCAGGATTGTGGCGAGCCAACTTAGCAGCAAATAGTGCTGCACATTTTTCCTGAGCAGTTTTGTGAAAAAAAAGAACTCCAACCTCTGGGTTCATGTTTTTTCTGAGTTTTTCAATTGGGAAGAAATCTTCGTCATCTGAATCTGTGTCTTCATCATCGGAATCTTTGTATGGCACATTCCCTGTTGCAGTATCTTTCATCAGTAAGCCAATCTTGCAAGCAATACCAACAACATCCCCTGCGGTGCTACCTTCCATTTCTGCACTTTTGCCAAAATCATCTTCTCTAAAGATTAAAGTTCTGTTATTAAATAAACCTTCCAGTCCAACCCTACCTATAATTTTAACAACTTTATTCAGATATTTAGTCAACTGTTTTTCGTTTTCTTTATCCTTGTCTATATGTCTCTGAAACATGTAATTTAGCAGTTTATCATATAATTCACTTATCGTTTCTGGAAGTTTCATTGAAGCATTATCCTTCCATAACCAGCATAGAATCATTGTCATCATTGGAAGAGTTGCAATACCTGTAATCAACCCATTGTTTTGTAAGTATCTGATAAGAGACTTTCCTCTGTCAACATCCCTTAGAAAGAACTTCTGCACATAGCACTTGACATTCTCTTTAGAAAAACCCTGTAACTCGCAGTGAAGGTAGGTTCCCCTGTGATTCTTGAATTCGTCAACTCTCCATGGCCTTGATGTCACTACCACAAAACTTGATCTAAGATGTTTATTTTCTAGAAGATTTAATATTTCACCGTTATCTGGGCTCTCGATACTCCTTGGTTTGTACTCATCACAAGCGTCAAGAAGCACAGCTACCTGATCAGCGTGCTGCCTCATAAATCGATTGAGAAGAGCTTTATATACTGTGTATTCTTCAGTCAGTATGCCATACTTGAACATAGCTTCAACAATATCTTCATCTGGAGAAATTTTCTGCATGCTGAAAGCTATCACAAGTTTGAAACGCGTTATTGGTGAATCTTTGTTTCCTTTCGCCCAGTCATAAGCGATTTTGTTGATGAGTGTTGACTTGCCAATGCCAGCTCTACCATATCCTAATACACGTGTTACTGGAGCTCCACTGCTGGTGTCCTTTTTGAAGATATCATGATAAGATTTCAAAGGGATTTTGAGTTGTTCATTTGGCTCAAGTAGATCTATGACCATTGTCAGATTGGTGAATAGCGTGTCCATGCTGACAATATCAGATCGATCCCATGGCAGCAACTGAATTTGGTTTTTTGTTTGAAGATAGTGTTGCTTGATGGCATCAAAACAGAGTTCCAGTGCATCATCCTCGCTAACCACATGATGTTGAGGTACTGTGCAAATAAAATGAAAATCATGATTAAGGTGACATACAGTACTGTACTGTACTGTGATTGTACTGTTAAATCAGTTAATGTCTCTTTAAATTTAACATGTTTTGGATTTAAAAGGTATCAATACTATTACATAGAAGATTGGCTGCAATGATATACATTTATAGAGCTTATATTGAACTATGCGTTTTACACCAAATTACAAAATAAAAAAAAAGAACAAATGGTCAAAAATACAGTGCAGAACAATAACATGTGCACCATGGCCCAAACACAAGAGGCAAGGTGAGGTTAAGCATTTATTTACAGTAAGTGTATGGTCTGTAAATATCATAGGCATAGTTCCCGGGGGATAGGCGTAGATCCCCCCAATATTTGACAAGGGGGAGATGGTCCATTGTATCATCCCCCCCCCCAATATTTTCCCCCCAATATTTTGACTATGTATGGGATAAAATGGAGCTTTACACACTTCAAAGACTATCACAGAAATAATTTTCACTGTCTTATGGGCTTACAAAGATGAAAATTAGCATAATGTATTAATGTTGATAACAAAATTATTTTATCTGGTACCAATCCAAGCTCTTCTTTCCTTAGATGTTAGATGTGCTTGCAAAGAGAGCCACATTTCACACTGAAGGGTTTGTACGACATCAGTAATGTTATGCCAATTCCATGAATGTTTAAGTTTATATCGGTTGATGAGGAATTTATTGATTAGGCCTATAATAGCAAATTGCATCAATTTGTCTTGCAAAAACAAGGTTTCCAGCTTCAGAGGGGGACACATCCCGTCCGCACAAGGGCACACATTGGCGCTAACTCCAGGCGCGTAACCGGGGTCTTGGGTAAGAGTGGGTATTTATTTTCCCGGTTAGTAATTTACCATACCCACCCCACCCCACTCTCCATATAGAAAACAATATGACATAGGGCTTATCTTATGTATAATATAGGCCACACACGTGTGTTTGAAATTAAATATAAGCATTTTCATCATGGTTTTATTTATTAAAAACATATTCTTTCACCATCAATACACATTGAGGCCCTTCTTTTAGGTTAAAAATGATCTACAGTATCTTAAATTTTTCTTTCTTGAGTTTGGGACTATTATGTGTTTAATTAATTTAAAAGGATAAACCTAAAAAGGACCTAAAAAATGTGCGCAAAGCGCGCAAAATATTTTTGTGTTTTTAATTCTAATTTCGTCGGAATTGATGAAAACTCCCTAAAATGTGCAATTTATAGAGGAAATTGGCCTACCGTAACAAGAAATGTGCGCAAAGAATTTGAGAATTTTAGGCACTTTTAGAGAATGCATTTGTCAAGGGGTGGGGAAACATTTTCCAAAGATGGATATTTTCTCCTTGTCCCCCGGTGTTTTTAATTCTAATTTCGCCCATGTTAACAATTGGCCCATGTTAACAAGAAATGCGTGCGAAATTTGAGGTTTTTTGGCACTTTCAGGGGATGAAAAGGGCATTTATAAAGGGGTGGGAAGATTTTTCAAAGATAGATAGCCTATATTCCCCTTGTCCCCCAGTGGTTATGCCATCGGGCAGCATAGATCAAAGGAGTTATGACATTTTTTGAAGTGATGAAGGGGTTGCAGGGTGTTGTGAGTCTGGTCATTATATCTTCCTTTTTATTCTTGTCTTTATTTTTCTCTTCTCTTTTTCTTTTTCTTTCCTTTACTTTCCTCTTCTTTCTCTTTCCCTCCCTCTCCCCTCTTTCTTTTCTCTTATTACCCAGCCCGGTATGACGGCTTGGTCAGCCCGGTAAAAACCGTCAGGGGAGGGGCAGTTTGCCCTCTGCCCCCCGCCCCGCGCCTGTTACGACACTGGCTAACATGCCAATCGTCCCCCGCAATGAAAAATACTTTTCTACGCCACTGGTAAATATATTATAAGACATAAATGAATGTAAGTTCACAAAAAAAAAAACTATACTGTACCATTTGGACAGATGCTTTCTAGTTTTTCTTGAATATTCACCATTTGGTCAGTAAGGCCTTGAACAGCTAAATGTGTATTCTGTTGTCCATGTACAAGAAGTGCTAGACTCTGTGCTACGGAATCCATGTCAGAAGTGCTTTGATCATTCCTTTGATCAAGCGCCACAGGGATATTAGGTAGATCTAACTTTGTTGATATTGCATGCAAATTTAAATTACATGTCTTCTTTAATAGCAAATTGCTTCCTTCTGGTACATCTTTATCTAGTCGATCTGCTTGTAATGCATTAATATTATGTTTACTCATCTGTACTTTACTAGCAGCTGATCCCTTTGAAATAGTTTTGTAGTTTGGTGGTGAAGAGGTTTCAAATTGTGATAACTGATTTTGTGCACCATAGTGTTTTGGGTTGTCAGCACATTTCGGTTGATTCAAAACATCTAGTTGATCAGTTAATGTCTTTAATGAACACTTTACCTTTTTTTGACCATCCAGCAAAATGTCATGTTTGAAACCATGGTTGTACAATCACTTAGAATACCTTTAGAACAACTACTGTTTTTTTATCTTACACCTAAAAAATAGAATTGAAAAAAATTAGGAGGGTACCACAAGTTTAAAAAAAAAAAAAATTAGTGAGTAACTTTACTTCGTTAAAACTCAATCATAATAATTAGGGGCATATCATTGTTAAAATATATGAAGACAGCACTTAAAATTAAATCTTAGTACTATGTGCCTAAATTTTAGGTTTGGTTTCAAATACAGTACAAGTTCTGTAACATACTCTTTTGTGCACCCCTTTAATATCTTGAATTTGCTCTGTTAAGACCTTTAATACACATGTCTAGCCAGACCAGGATGTAAAATAAGGCCTGTGTGTGGGATATACAGTATCCTTCGTGCAAAAAAATTTAGGCCTAAAAATCTGTCTGCGCATTTCGGAAAATAAGGGCCAATTTCTGCATAGATTTTGCCAAAATCAGAAATAGACCATTATTAGTTTATCACCCTCGTGCGCATGCCTTTTATGGTACTGAAAAAAAAAACAATTTTGTTGAAAAAAAAACCAATAAAAAAAAAAAAAAATTTTTATTTTTTTATTTATTTTTTTCACTTATTTTATTAAATAGTTAGTAGATATTGTTTTCATTATCTAAATCATGTTTTACTTTGAATATCAATGCACCAGCAAACAACCCAAGGGTAATATTTGGCTTTACCAAAATAAAAAATATTTTAAAAAAGCCTCCCTCCCTCATCACTTTTCCTGCCCAGATAGGGTGATAAACTAATATTTTTTATAGGGCATAATCTTAACATTATAACCCAGGCCGGGCCGGCGGAACGTTTTTCACAGTAAGCCCACTATTAAGATGAATGGGAATATGAATCAGGGGAATCTTGGTTCAAATTTATGGGTGGGAGTAAACAGCGCCTCCTAGTAGCTAGTCTAGGCCTACCTATATAGTAATAGGCTACGCAGGCCTAGCTAACAGAAGCAGGTCAACTCGGCCACAAGTCAACTCGGCCACAAGTCAACTCGACCACAGTCAACTCGGCCACAAGTCAACTTGGCCACAAATCAACTCGGCCACAAAAAGTTCGGCTACAGTCAACTCGGCCACAAGTCAACTGGGCCACAAGTCAATTCGGCCACAAGTCAACTCGGCCACAAGTCAACTCGGCCACAAGTTATTTATAATTAAAATGAAATGTAAATATTCCAGTTTCTGCATCCTTTTTCTTCAATATGATTTAAATGAAGTACCGTACACAGTATATTTTAGAAAAATTCTGATCATCGTCTCATCGTCGTGAGATCCAATATACATTTCTTCACACTGCACTCTTATCCAACAGAGAAAACCCACCACTTACAGATGGAATAAAATCTGACAATTGTAACATTAACAATTTAAGCAATCTTAATAATTAAGAAAAACACATATATTAATGTTTAATTTTATTCACGTTAAAACACTGACATAAAACATGAGTACATACTGTAGACATAATCATAAAAAATTGAAATAGAAAAACCACATTATGATTTTTTTAAATGTTAAAAATTAATTTTGAATCAGACTAAAAGCAAATGAATGCACGATGGCGTGCATTTCGATACTATTTTCTTCAGAACCACGCCCAAGAATTAGGCCTATGTTAAAATTAGGCGGGGTGCAGCATCTAGTATCAATTATCCACAATAGGAACAATTGGTATTGTTGAGTGACAGGCTTCAGTCCTTCATATTTGTTCGACCATTGGGGGCTATATTTGAAACCCGTCAGGGACAAGGATGCATCCAATGACGTGAATCACCAGTGACATGTCGTTCCTTTTCAAATATTTACTTTAGTGATACTAATTAGTTATAATAACGAGAGTAAAGGTGATAACAACAATATTACTGTAATAGTAATATTTATTTTAACAATACTAATAGTAATAATATGGTAATAATAATGATATTTAATTATATATATTTTAATTATACTAATTAGTGATAATAACATTGAAGGTGATAAATAGCAATAATAACAGCAATAATAAATTAAAGATAACGTTTATTTTTATGATACTGTAATAGTAATACTAATTAGTAATAATAATAATTATGATAATTATAATACTAGGCCTACTTCGATAATAAAGGTGACAACAACAACAACAATAATAATGATAATAATAATAATAATATGAGAAAAATACCAATAAAACACCAATTAACAATGTTTTTTAAAATTAATATTATTAAAATAATAATACGAAGACTAATATATAATAATAATATGAATTAAAAAAAAATTTTTATTATTTATAATATATGGTAACAATAATAATATCAGCAAAAATTTAAACAATACATAATGTTAATTTTAAGACTAATAATCAATATTAAAACTAACGGTAATAAAAACAACAATAATAATAACAACAATGACACCAATAATTACAGCAATAATAATAATTGTGGCCGAGTTGACTTGTGGCCGAGTTGACTTGTTTGTGGCCGGCTAACTAACCGGCTAGGCCTAACCAAACTACCCAGGCCTATGTATGCACCTAACTAGCTAGCCTAGGCCTAGGGCCTATGGCTTATATTTCCAGTAATACTATAGAAAAAACACACTTACCATTAACAATATACATCTTGATAAAAATAATTCCAAATGGAGTATCACTCTATTTCAAGAAGTCATCATAAGACCAGGGAGATATCTCCCTGATAAGACGAAACAAATTCTCTAAATAGCATAGCAATGCACGATTTGTAATGGTAATTCCCCTTTTTCATCCCTTTCAATTGTTTTTATTAGTCATGAGGGCGCACTCCATTCTGTGGTAGGCAAAACATTTCACGATGTACATGCCTTGGCAAAATACTCTGGTTACTTATTTTGTTGTGTGAAAAATGACGTAATCTACAATGATGAAGGCATGATTAGGTTATATACATATCTTAACAATTGATAACAAATTAATAAAAGTTTGTCACTTATGATTTAAAAATCAAATAATTGTTGTAAGAATCTATATATCAACCATAGATTATTTACGTTATTTTTAAAAATCATATTGTATTGTATATGTTTGTGTTTGTTCTATGGAAGCAAATGTCTTTTTAAATCATTGAAATTGAAAAAAAAAACCATTCCGATGCGGCAATGCATAGAGAGAAAAGCATCGGTTTTATATAGGCTAAACCAGGACGTATGATAGAAACGTTTCATGTAACTGTTTTTATTTCCGTACAGTTTTAAAGAATGTTAGATAATAATATTATTTTTGTTTTACTCTGCCTTCACTTAAAATAATACCCTTTATAATAGTCTCTTCGGAACGTACACGGTTCAAAGAGATTAAAGGGGAATTTAAAAAAAAACAATTGATGGGGGTTTGGATTGGAAAGCCTTTATCAAAACACATTGAGCTTGGAGGATAGAGTGCAGGATAAAATTATTCTTATCCCTATTCACGCTGAACAGAGAAATCTGTCCCCATGTGTGGGGATGAATCTAGGCCATCCAGATTGCCGAAATCCCGTTTTCCGAATGCCAGTTTGCCGATTCCACTCAAAAATTATGAAACCCAGTTCAGGGGCGGATCCAGAATTTCAAACGTGTGGTGGGGGAGAGGCCCAACAGTCTAAGATTAGGTAAGTGAAGTAGCACACAACTTTGATTTGCATTGAAAATTTAAAAATGTAATGGCAAAACGGGGGAGGGGCACATTCCTTCTACACTGGATGCGCCCCTGCAGTTTGTCGAATGCCACTTTGCCAAAACCCAGTTTGCCGAATATGTCAATTTAACTTAAGATATAGAAATTAACAACAGCATAAAATACATAAAATAAAATACATTTAAAATAGCATACACACAATAGTTAATTTAAACAACTGCAATACTCAATTAAAAGGCACATACTAAAACATGTCAATCGTGACGTCATACCTGCAACTCTCAATGTTATTTTCCTATTCCCAGCCTTACAGTAATTTTTCATCAGTGCGTGGTTTGCTTGATCTTGTTTAGGTTCGTGTGCAAAAGGTGAAAACAAGTTCTAGGCTTCTGTTTTTACGGTAGATGCTAAATACAACGGGTTCAGCCGAGGGGGCGTGGCTTCGTATGTTGACGTCATGGATAACTTTCGCTATGTTTTGTATTAATCTCATCGACAAAGTGTGGGCCCTGTGTGTAATCACACAGCTTAGCAATCCGTACAACTAATTCCTTCATGGTACAACCAATGTAAGAAAAAAATAAGTTGTCCTTGTGTGTTTTTCTTTCCAAAAATTAGGATGTCTGAAATATTATCAATTCGTTGGGCCTACACAGAGTAAATAATATAGGTCTAGGCCTACTATTAGTCTTATTTTAGCCGTAGGGATTATGCCTTAATCACAGAAAGAAATGAAAACAATTCAATGACCTAGGCCCTACTATAGTACACTGTACTTAGCAGGGGAGGTGGGTGGGGGTGGGGCAGGGCCCCCGTCGGGGAGATCTGGCTTCTCTTCCACCCCCTGTCGTGGGGAAAAACCTCAATTCGTCGGGGAGAAAAAATGTAATGTATTTTCTACATATTAGTAGACACCAAAATCGACTAAGTAAGCCTTTCAAACCAATTCTTTTTCGGGGGTTGGTGGGGAGCCAAGAGGAACACTTTCGACGGATATTGAGGGACGTCCGACGTTCACTTTTTTCTTCGGGGACTTATAAATTAAAATTACAACTTTTACAACATGACTGCTGAAGATTTTTTTTTAGTGTTCACTGATTTGAAACAATATTGCCGGCTATAATCCAGAAAAAGAGAAAGGAACCGAATGTTATATATATGTAATTTAAGTAAATATATTAACTTTCCAATGTCGTGTATTTTGTATTG
>NW_022691310.1:671956-682666 GCF_011630105.1 Anneissia japonica
GGCCTAGACGGACTGCTGCGGGTTGCTGGACGCACAATCTAGGTCTAGGCACCAGACTACTGAAAAGAGGGCCTCCTGGTCCGACCTAGCCTAGACCTATGAACGTCCATACTACTAGGCCAATTGTCTGAAAATGGACTCGATCGTCCCTCACCCGCTCGTAGCAGCAGCACAAGAGAAAACATAAGCTAAGCCCAAGCCTGCTCGCCTTGCTAAATTCACATTGGTCACACCATGGAGAAAATAAACTATTTTATTTTCTCCATGGTCACACAGTGTAGTGTGATGTTTTTTGGTAGATGGCTTAATTATACTAGACGTCACCATATACAAGCCACGCCCCCTCGGCTGAACCCGTTGTATTTAGCAACTACCTGTTTTTACACCTAGCACTAGGACACGCGCCTGTGAAAATAGAGGGCAGACACTCTCACAATTGTCGTCGTTTGTTGATCGTCATGGCAAGTGGTAATTGAAAAAAACTAACTTTTATGGTTGATTATAACCCTAAGAAAATTACCCTTACTTTAATATCAATGTAGGCCTATGAAACTATTAGGTGGCACTGCTGGCAGTAAAAAGTTCAAGTTGATCAATTAAAAATCAAGATCAAGGCAGACGTGACGTTTGTGTCACCACTTGTGTTTTGTGCTGCTGCTTGAGTTTTGCATGCTACTTATGCTGCGTTCATTAGAATTTGTGAAGTCGGTGTTCCCATTTCACAACTTGTGAAACGCGTTCATCTCGTTGGTGAACTTGTAAACACAAGCTGTGAACTCGAGTAGAATTTCTTCCTCGATTTGCACAAGTAGTGTGGAAAATGGCGGATGTAACACAAACTATGCACAACAAGCATAGGTATTGCAATTTGTTTATCAAGTAATATTATTTCAGATAAAAAAGGAGTGTTGTTTGTATGTTTTATTTGCAACCCAACATACTTATTACAATTAATTTAAATAATATTATTTCAGATTAAAAAAAAGTTATTTTATGTTTTATTTCCGAACACATTGCAAAAGTGACAGCAGCCATTTTAACGTTCGTAAAATGAATGCACTCTTCTTGTGTACTCGCATGTTAAAAGTTGTGAAATCAGTTTTCACAAGTTTCTTTTGGCGCTCCATACTCAGAGGACGATTCTGTTTCTGAATTTTACTTGGACTTCCATTCCACCGCCGCCTTTTAAAGGTAAAATCGAGTTAACAACTGTGAATTCACATAAAAACATACAGATTTTCATTCCTTCAGGGAATCGATTGTTTTGTGATAATATTCTTTTGTGATTTTGTGTAATTATTAGTGCAATTTTATCTCGGATATTTTTGACTAGGCCGCAAGGTCAAAAGCTCAGTTGGCAAATACCTCGTCAGTTGTGAATGTGGAATGCCTGGATTTAAAGGAATGTACTTCTGTTGACACCAACCTTGGCCTAAGCAAGGTAGACTACTTCTATTTCGCTTTAATAATAACACAGCAACAACAATGACAATTTCAACAACCCAGTCATATGGTATAATATAATACATACTCCAAGATCGAAATGCACGCCATCGTGTCGGGATTCAATAGGCATACACTGTATGCCATATAATAGGCATATACTGTATGATACAGTATACAGATACAGTCACATTAATTAACACTGTTAAATTGTATATAGCCTAGGCCTATAAATCATCAAAAAAAAGGGTAAATATTATGTTCGAATATCATGTTGTTCGAAAACACTCTATTTACCTTTCTTTGATTGTTTATAATCTGACATCGTTATAACAGTGGTAATGGCTATCTTGATTTATATTACAGTTTGCAGCTACATATTTTTTTTTTTCATCCAGCCGTACCTAATTGTGTAATAGAGTGTAACTGGCAGTTATTTGAATCTGTTCATCCTTGTAATCTCTGTGGTCTAATGGTTATGACGCTCGCCTCGACAGCCATCATAGGACGCGGTCCTGTAAATAAATACATTGTGTATCCTACAGGATTCAAACCTGCGACCTCTTGCTGTGAAGCAAGGCAAGCGTGATAATAACCATTAGACCACAGAGGCTTTGTGGTTTAGACTTAGTTGAACAGATTCAAATAAATGTCGGGTACATTGTATTACACAATGGTGGGCCTTGAGATCTGGAGCTGGAAATAAGAGTATATGTCAGGAAGTTATATTTTGTCCTGTTTATTTATTTAGTTATTTATTTGTCTGTTGGCATATTTGTTGTGAACAGCCTACAGCCCATAGTTTTTATCAGAAATTCATCAAACTTGGCCACAAGTGCTTATACAGGATTGTCAGTAAAGTGTAAACAAACATATTACCATTAATTTCAAATTAACAGTTTGGTGTAGTGGTTAGAAGAGTGTTTTCCACACTACCAGCCCTGGGTTCAAATCCCAAGGAGTTTACTTGTTTTTTTCTTCCATTATTTTTTTCATGCGGGGGAAATTTGGAGTTTACTTGTTTATTTTCTTCCATTATTTTTTTTTATGCGGGGGAAATTTATACTGAGGAGAATTATGATGTGGGCAGAGGTATGCACTCTCCGAGTGCCCTCTAGTTTTTAATAATCAACATTATTAATGATCAACAGATGTCAGTGAAGCATAAATGTGAGGATCTTCCTGAAGGTTGGGTTGTAAAAATGTCAAGAAGCCGGGGTGTACAATACTACTTTGACACCCATACGGGGCAGTCATCATGGAAGAAACCAACTGCCAGTAGTATAAAGGTAAGCCTATAGATGGGATTTAACATATTTTAAGATGGCATTTTGAGGGGAGAAGTACAGCTTTCTGTGTTTCAATGTTTTTTTGTTTTAATGAAATGTTTCTCACTTTGTTATTTTTTTGCTGGGATGTGTGGAGGACCAGGGATTTTATCCCTGAGCAGTCCCCCAGGATAAATAATAATTTAAGAACTGGTTCATTTCCTTAAGTAATATTTTCATTCGACTGGTTTGTAAAACAGACTTCGCTGACAACGAAAATTAATGTAAACCAGAGTACGTTAATCAGCGTTAAGTTATACACGTGACCAAACCAAACATGGCTGATTGGTCAGTTTAGCAACAGCATTTGCGTTAATTTGATTTAGATTAAATTTCAGAAAAAGAAAATTATAATATTTACCCACATGAAGTCAAAAAATAATAACAGAATTCAAAAACTGGATGAAAAAATTTTTTTACGAAAAAACCATACTGCCACAAGCCGAAGCAAACTTGATTACGCAGCATGTATCGCAATAACTATGCAGCCATTTTGTTTTGTTGAGTATTTACCAGTTTTCTATTCGACTGGTCATCTTCGTTAAAGTACTGTAGGATTTTACCACTGTGCAGGTGGGCGTGGTTTAATGAAGAACAACCAGTCGAATACTTTCATTTACATAGTACCATTCAGTTTTATACAAAAATGTAGCCTACGTCTTTAGTTCTTTTCTTGTAATATCTGGAACAATTCCTGTTCAGATGGTGCCTTATAAATTAAATTAAATGAACACAACGAATATGCATTGTAAGTTGTAACACAACTAATAAATGTTTATGTGCAAAAAGGAAGAATGTTTGAAAAGAAAACTATAAAAAATTTGAAACTATGATTATTCTATTCAAAGCCAAATTGCTTCATTTAAAAAGAAATAACCTCATTTCTTTTTCTAGGTATCAAATGAAATGGCAAAGAGAAAATGTCAAACTGAAAAATCTTCTTGTGATCAATCAGCCAAAGATAAAAATAGTTCCTTTCTAAACAAAATGAAAGGAGAAATAAAGAAACATAGAGAAACTTACAGTAAAATTTCTCAAATTCGAAAGAAAGCTCAAGATGTGCAACAAAAAGAAATGGAGAAAGCAATGCAGAAAGTAGCTAAATGGAAGAAAAGCATACAGAACAGTTGTGGTAAAGCCCCAGCAGAAGCAAAACTGATTGCAAATGTAAGAAAGAATAGCATGAACGATGTTGATGTTATTAAGATATCTCAAAAACAAGAAGAAAAGTCGAAATCTGGTGGAGAGAAGAAACAATTTCCAAAGGGTACCACTTATGAAAGAACTGAAGTAAAAAAAGAAGTTGCAGAGAAAACAGTACCAGAACAGAGCAATATTAACACAGAAACAGGAAAAAGGGGAAAGAAAATGAAAAAAAAGAAAAAACTTTGTGAAACTACAATTTCACAGAAAATTCATAGCATAGCAAATAAAGAAAAGATGAAAGCATCTACTCAACCTGCAAAGAAAAGTCAAACCATAGCTACCGTGAATAAATTAAATACACAAGCTGTTCGAGAAAGACTGAGCAACAGTCTGCCATGTCTAGATGTAAGACATAATCAGTTAAAAAATATTAACAAAAAACTTGCTAAAGGACAACCATCTGAAGCAGTTGTATCATCTACCATTTCTGATGCAACTGAGGGTAGTAAGTCAATTATTGCAACACCCACCACTTACAGTATGGCAACAAGTGATTCTGCAAACTCTGGAATGACAAGTGTTTCAAATGAAGTAGATGATAATGCAGAAGATGATTGTATGATGGAGGGTATTGAGGGTAAATATAATTCATTTTCACTTGTTTAAATTTACTGAGAAAAAATATAATGTAGGAGTGAGTTCTAAATAGCTTGGTGCTTAAGATACTCACCTTCCAATTCCAGCGTTCTGGGTTCAAATCCTGCCAGATATCAGGGGTGGCGCCAGCAAGTGGGTGGGGGGCAGGATCCCCTTTAGAGAGAGCTGGCCCCATTCGGGTAGAAAATCCACAATTTGTCGGAGAGAAAAAAAAATATAAGCCTTTGAAGCCCCTAAATTGTCAAAATTTTTGGGGCTTCGCCCTTAGACCACTTTGTTCTCTTCGGTGGAATCTTCTCCCTCTCCGGCATCAGCCCCACTGTCTGGGAAATCCTGGCACCACCCATGCCAAATGCCATGGTTTTTCTCATGGCAAAACAACTCCACTGCACACGCCTTGTTATGAGAATTTATGTAGAGAATCTTGTGAATATAATTGTCATGTGAAGGTATTGCCACCAGCCAACTGTATCTAATATGACAGCGATTAAGTTTCTGATGGTAACCCTTGGCCAGAAATTGAACTGAAATAAAATAAAACAATACTGTTAGGTGAGACTTTTTCTATACCTTGTTTAGCGAACGCACCACCCGCCAATAATGATGATTTCCAAAAAAGAAAAAAAATTATTTTTGGCCAATTAGCACACCTGCCTCCATGAAAACAGAAATAAAAAAAAAAATAAAGTTTTTCTTTATTTTTCATTACGCCTTCTGCTGCCATGAATCTCCAAAAATAAGATATGTATATTCCTTCCTAATTATATAAATTTGAAGCATTAATCCTTCTCATTACTACTCTGTTTGCATTCAGCAATAAAATTTTATTTTTATTTTCTCCCCCATCTCATTTTTTTTGGCAAAACTATTTGCTAAATAAGAAAATAACATTTTATTTAATTTTTTTTTTCTGCCCTACTTTGATGATCTTTAGAAAAATAAGTATTCGAAACAAGGTATTAAAAAAGTCTTGCCTTAAGAACATTGGCACATTAAGCCTCAGATCAGCTTCAGAATGGCACAAAATGTAACAATTTCTTCTAGCCCCAAAGAGCTTCTTCCAGCCCTGTGCAAGGCACTGACTCTTATTAGCTCTTACAAAAAACCCAATATAATAACTGAGTCTGTACCGTATTTACTGTAAGCGTGGAGGAACACGCGGATTGGTGAGCGGTCGCTTTTCAGACATCCTGTTTTACCACTCCTTCTCTTCTTATACACATCTAGATGTGTATAAGAGACAGATATTCTAGAACCACCACTGGTTCTGAACTCAGTTTAAAGAGCAATTTATTTTTCTTTAGGTAAACGTATTGTTTTTTGTATTTATGCAGTTACAGATCCTACAGATGTATACCAAATCATTGATGACATTCATATGGAATTTCAAGAAAAGGTTTAAATATTTTACTGACTTTTGGTTTATTTTTTGATTTACAGTATGTATCGTATTTGTTAAGTTTCATATAACACAATGTCATTCAACATAATAAATGCAATTATACAATATTTCTACAGTTTCGGCCTGTGTATGTGGTCCTTGATACCAATGTACTAATTTATGACTGGAAGTTTTTGAAACAAAAGACAAATGCAGATTCATCAGGTACCAGTATATGTTTACATAGTATTTGTTAGGAATGCCAGTCAATTTGCTCCCCCCCCCCTGAAGGTCTCCCCTACAAAGCCACCCCTACCAAACTAAAGAAGAATATTTATTAACTAACCTTTTAAAATACTAACTTTGATGGTAAGTGTCTAAAACTATCTAGTTCTAAAAAGAAAATATTGAGCTAGTGTAATCAGCACATTGCTGCACATTAGATCTGTACCACATTCATGCCACAGTAGGCCTACATGTATGGCCTTACATCCGTATATATCGATATAAATCATGGTATAATATAGATACAGTAAACTCTAGACCATCTTGCCATAATGCTATAATTATATATTACTTTCTTATATATTGTTTATTCACTTAAAATATATAATTTAATATATTTTACATATGTTCTGTATTTTTGTTCTGTCATTTTGCTCTAACCTGGAATCCTAAACTATTTTGTCCAGGTTTGTTTTGGCACCCCTTCAGCTCACTGCCTCGGGCATGTGCCCTGTTCTGCACTCCTGTAGTGATAGTTACGCCTCTGCTTACAATACTGTTCCTCAGCAGGATCAAGAATTGTTCTTTTAATTATGATTTTTGACTGTTAAACTTTTATATCCAATGTTTAGAGTGCGCCTATGTGTGTTTTATTGTTCCTTGGGTTGTGATACAGGAGCTAGATTCTTTAAAACAAGCCAAGAGGTCACCGTCGCTAACAACAAATGTCACCAATGCCATCAAATATGTTAACCAAGCCATAAGAGAAAAGCATCGTATGATTGGCCAGTCTATCCAAGATGTGAGTGTGTAGATAATGATAATGCTAAATATTGCTGCAGAAATGGGAGATGCAGTGAGCATCATCTTTTGGTGCTGCACCCTACGGAGTCTTTCTCTCTCTGTGGGTTTCACTGCACTGGAAGGACTTGCTCTTTGGGAAATAATGCTAACAACTTCTGGGGCGGATGCAGGATTTGTGGGTAGGGGGGGCGTAAGTGTGCACACTACCTTAATCACACCATAGTTGGGGCTGATGTGAGAAAAATTGTGTCTGCCTGGAAATTGCACTCATACCAGATTTAATTAAATTTTTTTTCATATCAACAATACAATACAAAAATTGTTTTTCTTAATACAATTTAGAGGGGTGTGATCCCACTGTCTGCACCCTCCTACAGTAAATTGAATTGGACTAAAATTGTTCTCTTTATTTTATAGACAACACTAATTCAGGAGTTTGATATGAAAAACAATGATGATAAAATTTTACAGTGTTGTCTGCAGTACCAACAAAGAAGTAAGTAGTCTATGTTGTGTAAGGTGGGGGATATGCAGAGGTGGGGGATATGCAGTGGTGGCACTAGCGTGAGGACGCCACCTCCCCTTACTCCCTATTCCCTGTTGGACAGGTCTGGACCCCAACACAGGGTCCAAAAATAATAATTTGCCTAGCCAAATAACGTTATTTTGATTGCCAATCCCTAATATTGTGGTCTAAAAGCACAATTTGGGCCATACTACTGTATGCCATATAAACTCTTTTCATGAAACCAAGAATGTAGTCCACAACTTGGTTTGAACCCCCTGTCAGATCACTCTCGGCAAGTTTCTAAAGCGTCTGGTGATACAGTAAGTACGCAATTAGTACAGTGATTTGAGCCTTCATTCTAAGACAAGGTTTTGAATGCTAAACTGACCATTGAACATTGCTACAGTATTGAAGTAGTAGTGCTACTGTGCAGTATGTAACACCATATATTGTTTTAAAAACACTACTGTAAATGAAGATGCACTATATTTTAATTTCATGTTAAATTCTGTTTAAGTGTTTAAATTAATGGATATCAACATAGATATATTGTCAAATAAATATCTTACATGGCATATAAACATACTTATGAGTACTGAACATTTGTTTTTTGCAGTAAAGAATGGTAGGCTTGCGCTCTGTACCAATGATATCAACCTACAAACCAAAGCTATGGTGTCTGGTATCAATGCATTTTCCCAAAAGGTATGATACTGGTGTAGATGCCTGTGTGGTGTCGGTGTTGAAAGAATAATGGTTCAGATGTGCACTAGTTTGTTTCTATTGCTGTTGAGACTTATCCATGTTGTGTCACACCACCCAGGGGTATACAACAAGTGGAATTATATCCAAGTCCTTTTCTTGTTTCATAGTTATAAATTACATTGGGTTTTAATTGTGAAAAATGTGACTTAACTGATGATGTTAATAGACCTAAGCAGTAGGAGTTTATATAGAAATTTTATTTATGCATTTTTTAAAGAAATTATGTTTATTTATGAAATGGTATATTTACATAAAATAATTTACATGTATTTTAGTTTCACATAATTCTATAATTGTATAATTAAAATTTTATTTAATTATACACTTGATTCAATAATTTATTATTATATCAGTGAGACACATTACATCAACAATATTAGACAATTATGAAATAGCTCTATTGTTTTCGTGTTTATTCCTAGTGGAGTTGTTTTTTACACTGGGGTGTTTTCTTACTACAGAAGCCTGAACAAATGCAAAGTTATTTCTATAAATGTGTGAAATGAATTTATTTGTATTTTCTAGGATTTTATGAAAGAGATAGAGAAGCTGCAAGGTAGTGGGAGTGTTCTACCAGGTGATATGCAAATTCAGTCTGTTCATTGTTACAATGATACTGCACTACCACTTTCTACCGATCCTGGAACTGCTAGCAATTCTCAAGTGGTAAGCATATTAACAGTGCATAGTATGTACCTAACCTTGATCTACCTTGATACCGAGACTTCTGAAGCCAAAGCTTGTGTCTTTTGGGGTGTATCCTCCTTCAATTCGTACATATGTCGAAAACTTTAGCGGGTGACGACGCCAATGCTTTTCCAAACGGGATTTAAATTGATTTAAATTGTCTGCCTCAATGAAATTATTCTAGATGTTGCACACAGCATTTGTAAAAAATTTCTGCCGCACTCTCTAAAGTTTATCATTAATTAGGATCATCAGTAGATATTGTCAGTATTATTTGTTATCTTGAATAATGAAAAGAAATAATTAATGTACTGTAGTTTTAAATAGAGACACTGTATGGTACTAGAACTAGTATGAGCATTTTATAATGCACCTCTTCCTTGTGGTTGAAAAGCGCTGTTCTTTTCCCTGGTCATTGGGTCCACATGCTAAGTGTTGCTGCTGGTAATCAGCACAGGAACAGGCAACCCCACCAGCACTGGGAAGCAAACAAACATTTTTTTTTAGGCCTTATATTGAAACTTTCTGTTGTTCAAAATCTTGATATTTATGTAACTATTCATTTTAGTTAAGTTTACTAGAAATCGAGGAAGAGATGTTTTGTGTGCTGAAGAGTGCACTCTCAGTAGCCTTGGAGACAGAGATGAAAGACGTTTATGATGAACATTGGTAAGTTGATCTGGTGTCAAGTTAATGACTTTTCAAACAACATTCTGCAAGCAAGCAGCATAAACAATAAAATATGTGCTGAAGCACTTAATAATGGATCTTTTTCTATCGTAAACATCCTCAATAAGAAGTTTCCAAAAACCGAAAGGTCCACTGAATAATTTCAGGTAAGAAAGTATAATACATACTCCAAGTATTGAAATGCACACCAGCCAACGTGTTTGGATTCAACATTTTCGACATTAAGTATGTCATCATCAGGAATGAAGTTTCCAAAATAAATATTCTGTCAAATAGGCCTTTCCACAAAGCCCTGGATATTGTTGCTAAGTTCGCACAAAGCAATGGCATTAAGAATACGTAAACACATGCGTTTGTTTGACATGTATTTTTAGCCCTGTTCTTATTGGTTGGTAAAGTTTGATTGACATATTGGATAGGTCCATTGTTGAAGACCTCAGTCCAATGCTTATATGAATTTGGTGCTTATGTGAGAACATCGTTTATTCTAGATTTGCTCTAGATTACAAATTATCAGGGTTTTGTTTTCTGTGTTACCCTGTCTTTTTTAAATGGTACTATTGTATTGTTATTTGCAAAATGTCACTTTTGTTTATTCTATGAAAAATGTGGTTGTTTATGTATTCAGAAAAATAATCTTTTTTCATCCTAATTATTTGGCAATTTCCTTATTTAGGAAAGACATTGTGATTGTAAAACCTCCATGGTCTTTCAAGGATGTCATGGTGTGTTATGATAAGTAGGTAAAACCTTTTACATGTTAAATTGTAACAATATTCTAATCAATTTCAGACTTGTTCATGTATAGTCAGATCCCTCTTGAAAATTTAAAAAAATTGCATTATTGGAATTGTTTTAATTATTTGATAGGATGTATATAGTGCACATATCCAGAAAACTGTTTATCGTTCTTTTCCTTGGTCATTGGATACAGAATCGATCACACAGAATGCACATAAAGTGCCTTGCCCAAGGACGCAAGCAGTCTGATGTGCATCGGTCTCAAACCCCGACCTTCTGATTGAAAACCCAATGCCTTTCACACTGTGCCATATGCTTCTCTCTTATACACATCT